>NW_027011717.1:0-12500 GCF_036934945.1 Oncorhynchus masou masou | reverse complement strand
GTTTCACAGAGGATCAAACCAGTAGAGTTTTTCCAAGCCAACGTGCTTCAACACCTGCATTGCTTAAGGTTTGGGGTTTTAGGGCTGGATTTCTGTACAGCACTTTGGGGTATCAGTTGATGTACGAAGGGCTATATAAATATTTGATTTGATTTGATTTAGAGGAAAGGTATGTTTGTCTTCATTCAAGGTGAATACCTGAGCACCAGTATCATACTAGTAATAACCAAACATCATGTAACCATCCATCCACACTCTGATGCAGCGCTGTGAAACTATCTAGGGGCTACATCACCACAGAATCCCCTACCAAACGTCCTTACAAATCACCTTCCATTTCCTGCTGAACGGCGTAATATCCCATCCGCTTCCGACAGAGACGATTATGACACAAGCGATTAAGAAAACAATTATTACAAATGAGCACTAACCAGTAATGTTTTAGAAAATAAACACAGACAGACAGAGAGAGAACAGGAGGCTCAGGGGGTGGTGGAGGAAGGAGGAGGAGGTGGGAGATGGGAGAACAGGGAGGCCCAGGGTGGTGGAGGGAGGAGGGAGGAGGTGGGGATGGAGAACAGGAGGCCCAGGGTGGTGGAGGGAGGAGGGAGGAGGTGGGGGATGGGAGAACAGGAGGCCCAGAGTGGTGGAGGGAGGAGGGAGGAGGTGGAGATGGGAGAACAGGGAGGCCCAGGGTGGTGGAGGGAGGAGAGAGGGAGAACATGAGGCCCAGGGTGATGGAGTGAGGAGGGAGAACAGGAGGCCCACGGTGATGGATGAAGGAGGGAGAACAGGAGGCCCAGGGCGATGGATGAAGGGAGGGAGAACAGGAGGCCCAGGGCGATGGATGAAGGGAAGGAGAACAGGAGGCCCAGGGCGATGGATGAAGGGAGGGAGAACAGGAGGCCCAGGTTGAGGGAGGAGAACAGGAGGCCCAGGGCGATGGAGGGAGGGAGAACAAGAGGCCCAGGGGCGATGGGAGGTAAGGAGAACAGGAGGCCCAGGGCGAGGGAGGGAGAACAGGAGGCCCAGGGTGGAGGGAGGGAGGAGAACAAGAGGCCCAGGGTGAGGGAGGGAGGGAGAACAAGAGGCCCAGGGCGAGGGAGGGAGAACAGGAGGCCCAGGGCGAGGGAGGGAGGGAGAACAAGAGTTCCAGGGCGATGGAGGGAGGAGAGAACAGGAGGCCCAGGGTGAGGAAGGGAGGGAGGGACAAAGGGACTGATACTTCTTTAATTTTAGACCACCTCTCTCTTTCACCTGCCACCCAATTTATCTCCCTCCATCTACATTATGACACCCTCTATCTGCCTCCACCTCCCACCCACTATATCACCCCATCTACATTATGACACCCTCTATATCTCCCTCTACCTCCCACCCACTATATCACCCCCATCTACATTATGACACCCTATATCTCCTCCATCTACATTATGACACCCTCTTTATCTCCCTCCATCTACATTATGACACCCTCTATATCTCCCTCCATCTACATTATGACACCCTCTATATCTCCATCCATCTACATTATGAAACCCTTTAAATCCCCCCTCTACCTCCCACCCTCTATATCTCCCCCTCCATCTACATTATGACACCCTCTATATCTCCCTCCATCTACGTTATGACACCCTTTTATCTCCCTCCATCTACATTATGACACCCTATATCTCCACCCATCTACATTATGACACTGTATCTCCTCCACCTCCCACCCTCTATAATCTCCTCCATCTACATTATGACACCCTCTATATCTCACTCCATCTACATTATGACACCCTCTTTATCTCCCTCCATCTACATTATGACACCCTCTTTATCTCCCTCCATCTACATTATGACACCCTTTTATCTCCCTCCATCTACATTATGAAACCCTTTAAATCCCCCCTCTACCTCCCACCCTCTATATCTCCCTCCATCTACATTATGACACCCTCTTATCTCCCTCCATCTACATTATGACACCCTCTATAATCTCCCCTCCATCTACATTATGACACCCTCTTATCTCCCTCCATCTACATTATGACACCCTCTATATCTCCACTCCATCTACATTATGACACTGTATCTCCCTCCACCTTTAAAATCTCCCTCCATCTACATTATGACACCTCTACATCTCACTCCATCTACATTATGACACCCTCTATGTCTCCCTCCATCTACATTATGACACCCTCTATAATCTCCCCTCCATCTACATTATGACACCCTCTTATCTCCCTCCATCTACATTATGACACCCTCTGTATTCCCTCCTTCTGCGCTCTTATCCTCTTATCCCCATTAAGATCGGGTAAGGTCAGAGCCAGTGACGCTTGAGTGATAGAAATGGAATTAAGATGAAAGCCCTCTTCAGATAATGAAGATATGCAGAAAAAGATGAGGATGCACGAGGGCTGCAATAGCCGAGGTGCAAAACCAAATTAAATGTATGTTTAGCTTCTGTCCAGACAATCCCCATGTGTTCTCCAGGCAAGGTGAAAAACAGAACAAACATGAATATCATTTGGGAGGGAAGCGGAGAGGCACATTATTTTAACTGTCAGGTAGTTTTCTCTCTCCTGTTTCCCTGAATGAAAGATGGATATTTAGCAGCAAAGGTAGGTATTTCCATAGGATTGAACGAAGTGACTGGAGTTGGGCATGGTAGGTCTTACCATCGGATTGAACAAGGAGATTGGAGTTTCAATACACTGTTCTACTCTTGGGACCACAGGACTGTGTGTGTGTGTGTGTGTGTGTGTGTGTGTCCGTGTTTATTTGTTTGTGAGTTTGCACGAGCATATATGTGTATTTCTAACAAACGCGACACACACACGTACACACACACACACACACACACACGATAATCAGTGCTATCTCGGTTTAAACAGCTGCCATCTCTGTGTGCCCGGTGAAATGCGTTTTTCCAGAGATAGGTGGAGGGATAAGGGCATCAAAGGGCTGAGAAGCTATCAGGGCCCCATATCGCTGTCTGATGACTGAGATATCCACGCTAATCCTCCATGTAAAATAGACCCATCCTTCAAAGGCCCTTCTTCGAAAGTGCACTTAGCAAAGTACCTCCTTATCCTCTGTCCCCTTTCCAATGAAGAAATCAGGAAAACAAGATCCAAATTATCTCAGTGTTTGTTGCATTGTCTCAGTTTCTGATCCAGTCTTATTAGATCTAATTACAGAGAAGTAGATTGGGTGTCCATTTTTGGGGGAGATCATATGAAATGTGAGGATGGTTGTTGGTTTAATGCCTGTCGCCCCTCTAAGATGCTATGTGATAGCGTCTTATAAATGTATTTATGTAGCCCTTCGTACATCAGCTGATATCTCAAAGTTCTGTACAGAAACCCAGCCTAGAACCCCAAACAGCAAGCAATGCAGGTGTAGAAGCACAGCAATTATCACTGCTGGGTCCCTTCAGGAAAATGCTGAACAAAATAATTTGAAAACAACATTAGAGAAGGCTATAAAACCCACAATGTATAGATACTTTAATGTGTTATATTCAACTTACAGGAGAAAAGTAAGTGGAAAGAACCAAAACAGAGAAGTAGACTGAGCAACAAAATATATATATATATATATATATATGTTGAATAGAATCAATGGCTAACAAAGGAAGTCTCTGTCATATGCCGTAGGAAAACACACTGAAGGATCCACAAAGCACGTCACCTTTCCTGAATCAGGGCTAGATCAAATGTAAAACAGGCATTATCAACCGGGACACCTGTATCCACTTTCTGCTAAAGAGTGACTAGCCCCTGCACCGTTACTCACCCGGGGTCTTTGTGTGTGTGTGTGTGTGAGTGTGTGTGAGTGTGTGTGTGTGTGTGTGACCTATCGCCTCCTACCGTCAGCAGGGATAGCAGGGATAACAGGAATGAAATAATAATGAGTGAGACGTGGTGGGGTGGGGCTGCGGGGGGGGGGGCTAGGGATAAAAAGAATGGAACAGATCAAGTGTCGTGTTAAAATACGTCCCCCCTCCCTCTACTTCCCTCTCTCCCTCCCTCCACCCTCCTCACCTCTCTACTCACAGAGCAGGTGGAAAGGTCCTGAGTGTGCCCGGCTGTCCCCCATGGGTAAACACAATGAAAGACAGAGGGAGGGAGGGAAGGAGGGAGGAAGGAAGGAGGGAGAGAGAACAACAGAATGTATTGGTGTAACATTAGATTACATTGGGGATCCCTGTTACATGGACGTGCCACGCGGAGCAGAGAGGCCGAGGCCAGGTTCTGAGTGGTGCCTACGGTAATGAAGTGGCACAGAGCAGAGCTGTGGAGGGAACGACCATGTTTCAGAAAATGCATCCTCAGTCAGTGACAGGAAGATGGGAAAAGTAATGGTGAGATCAGTGTGTGTGTGTGTGTGTGTGTGTGTGTGTGTGTGTGTGTGTGTGTGTGTGTGTGTGTGTGTGTGTGTGTGTGTGTGTGTGTGTGTGTGTGTGTGTGTGTGTGTGTGTGTGTGTGTGTGTGTGTGTGTGTGTGTGTGTGTGTGTGTGTGTGTGTGTGTGTGTGTGTGTACGTGCACACACGAGTGAGGCGGAACCCCACGCTCAATGATTGATTTCTAGGCACGTTACAAAATAAGATAAAAAATATGTAAGAAATGGTTTGCCTATGGTGCTCCTACGGTGCTCCTATGACCTTACACAAACACACACACACACATATATATACACACACACACATATATACACACACGCACGCACGCACGCACACACACACACACACACACACACACACACACACACACACACACACACACACACACACACACACACACACACACACACACACACACACACACACACACACACACACACACACACATGCCTTAATAAATTCCCACCAAGGCCAATAGCCAGTAATGTCCAGAGCAGAAGCATACATTTTACTAGTATCCTATTACATGGCATTCCCTCTTTTCATCTAATAACAATGTCCAGCTCTTGCCTTTCACCAGTCTAAATAACCTGCCTTTGTTTTGTCTGCTTTACTGGAAAACAAGCGCGGATGCTAACCGTAGTGTAGCCACATGGTAATGATGGACTCATTGGGCTTGCTAATTTAACCCTGTGTATCGGAGGTAGGACTCGAGTCATGGGAGAAAGAGTGTGTGTTCCTCTCTTTAAAACAATAATCAGGTCCCCCAAACCAGTCAGGTCATCCGTGCTACAAGTCATTATTCGGACATCCATGTTTAGCCAAGTTAAATAAAGGTCTGAGGACGTTGGGAGGTGGAGATGGAACCCGTCCACTAGGGGCAACGGTGAGCGCTGTTACCTTGAAGTAGGTTTCTGTTTTGATCATGTGTTGTGGACAGTGACGGGTGTAATCCTAGACTTAACCCTAACCTTAACAATTCTGTGTTAATGCCTAAACCCTTAAAAGAACATAGAACACACGTCTGTAACTACTTTGAAATGTTACGTTTTGAAAAAACGTTTAATTCTTGACGTGAGACTGTGAGAGTTGGTTGCCCATAACACCGTGCTGCTCCACTTTCCTATGGAAATATGAAACACTAATTTTATTTATCTGCTGCAGATCCCATATAAGGCTACTTATTGAATAGTTCTCTGTGTTTCAGGGTTACTGAAATAATAATGAATATATTTTCTTATGTCAGCAGTAGTAATATATCTCTTTCTGTCTGAAACAGCTGGGCCAGAATAGAACCAGGCCACGCGTAACAACAAGCACATACAATGCAGCTTAAAGCACTGTACGCCTGGAGTGGCGAGCAACAAGCTGTGACCATTTTAAACGCCATTTAACATAACGCAAAACATGATTTTTAAAAACAATTTGTTTATATATTTTTTTGCCAAGTACTGCAGATTCTCAACTGGCGGTAGGGCCCTGTGTGGAAACTATCTTTTCTCTTACTAATGATGTTTCCTATCTTAGTGGTGCGATTGAAGTGATGTCTGTGTGATGTTTCCTATCTTAGTGGTGTGATTGAAGTGATGTCAGTGTGATGTTTCCTATCTTAGTGGTGTGATTGAAGTGATGTCAGTGTGATGTTTCCTATCTTAGGTGTGTGATTGAAGTGATGTCAGTGTGATGTTTCCTATCTTAGTGGTGTGATTGAAGTGATGTTTGTGTGATGTTTCCTATCTTAGTGGTGATTGAAGTGATGTCAGTGATGTTTCCTATCTTAGGTGTGTGATTGAAGTGATGTCAGTGTGATGTTTCCTATCTTAGTGGTGTGATTGAAGTGATGTCAGTGTGATGTTTCCTATCTTAGTGGTGTGATTGAAGTGATGTCAGTGTGATGTTTCCTATCTTAGGTGTGTGATTGAAGTGATGTCAGTGTGATGTTTCCATCTTAGTGGTGTGATTGAAGTGATGTTTGTGTGATGTTTCCTATCTTAGTGGTGTGATTGAAGGGATGTCAGTGTGATGTTTCCTATCTTAGGTGTGTGATTGAAGTGATGTCAGTGTGATGTTTCCTATCTTAGTGGTGTGATTGAAGTGATGTCAGTGTGATGTTTCCTATCTTAGTGGTGTGATTGAAGTGATGTCAGTGTGATGTTTCCTATCTTAGTGGTGTGATTGAAGTGATGTCAGTGTGATGTTTCCTATCTTAGTGGTGTGATTGAAGTGATGTCAGTGTGATGTTTCCTATCTTAGGTGTGTGATTGAAGTGATGTCAGTGTGATGTTTCCTATCTTAGTGGTGTGATTGAAGTGATGTCAGTGTGATGTTTCCTATCTTAGTGGTGTGATTGAAGTGATGTTTGTGTGATGTTTCCTATCTTAGGTGTGATTGAAGTGATGTTTGTGTGATGCTTCCTATCTTAGTGGTGTGATTGAAGTGATGTCAGTGTGATGTTTCCTATCTTAGGTGTGTGATTGAAGTGATGTCAGTGTGATGTTTCCTATCTTAGTGGTGTGATTGAAGTGATGTTAGTGATGTTTCCTATCTTAGGTGTGGGATTGAAGTGATGTCAGTGTGATGTTTCCTATCTTAGGTGTGTGATTGAAGTGATGTCAGTGTGATGTTTCCTCTCTTAGGTGTGTGATTGAAGTGATGTCAGTGTGATGTTTCCTATCTTAGGTGTGTGATTGAAGTGATGTCAGTGTGATGTTTCCTATCTTAGTGGTGTGATTGAAGTGATGTCAGTGTGATGTTTCCTATCTTAGTGGTGTGATTGAAGTGATGTTTGTGTGATGTTTCCTATCTTAGTGGTGTGATTGAAGTGATGTCAGTGTGATGTTTCCTATCTTAGGTGTGTGATTGAAGTGATGTTTGTGTGATGTTTCCTATCTTAGTGTGTGATTGAAGTGATGTCAGTGTGATGTTTCCTATCTTAGTGGTGTGATTGAAGTGATGTCAGTGTGATGTGTCCTATCTTAGGTGTGTGATTGAAGTGATGTTAGTGTGATGTTTCCTATCTTAGGTGTGTGATTGAAGTGATGTCAGTGTGATGTTTCCTATCTTAGGTGTGTGATTGAAGTGATGTTTGTGTGATGTTTCCTATCTTAGGTGTGTGATTGAAGTGATGTTAGTGTGATGTTTCCTATCTTAGGTGTGTGATTGAAGTGATGTCAGTGTGATGTTTCCTATCTTAGTGGTGTGATTGAAGTGATGTTTGTGTGATGTTTCCTATCTTAGGTGTGTGATTGAAGTGATGTTTGTGTGATGTTTCCTATCTTAGGTGTGTGATTGAAGTGATGTTTATGTGATGTTTCCTATCTTAGGTGTGTGATTGAAGTGATGTTTGTGTGATGTTTCCTATCTTAGGTGTGTGATTGAAGTGATGTTTATGTGATGTTTCCTATCTTAGGTGTGTGATTGAAGTGATGTTTGTGTGATGTTTCCTATCTTAGGTGTGTGATTGAAGTGATGTCAGTGTGATGTTTCCTATCTTAGGTGTGTGATTGAAGTGATGTCAGTGTGATGTTTCCTATCTTAGGTGTGTGATTGAAGTGATGTCAGTGTGATGTTTCATATCTTAGGTGTGTGATTGAAGTGATGTTTGTGTGATGTTTCCTATCTTAGTGGTGTGATTGAAGTGATGTTTGTGTGATGTTTCCTATCTTAGGTGTGTGATTGAAGTGATGTTTGTGTGATGTTTCCTATCTTAGTGGTGTGATTGAAGTGATGTCAGTGTGATGTTTCCTATCTTAGGTGTGTGATTGAAGTGATGTCAGTGTGATATTTCCTATCTTAGGTGTGTGATTGAAGTGATGTCAGTGTGATGTTTCCTATCTTAGGTGTGTGATTGAAGTGATGTCAGTGTGATGTTTTCTATCTTAGGTGTGTGATTGAAGTTATGTCAGTGTGATGTTTCATATCTTAGTGGTGTGATTGAAGTGATGTTTGTGTGATGTTTCCTATCTTAGTGGTGTGATTGAAGTGATGTTTGTGTGATGTTTCCTATCTTAGTGGTGTGATTGAAGTGATGTTTGTGTGATGTTTCCTATCTTAGTGGTGTGATTGAAGTGATGGGTGTGTGATGTTTCATATCTTAGGTGTGTGATTGAAGTGATGTCAGTGTGATGTTTCCTATCTTAGTGGTGTGATTGAAGTGATGTTTGTGTGATGTTTCCTATCTTAGGTGTGTGATTGAAGTGATGTCAGTGTGATGTTTCCTATCTTAGTGGTGTGATTGAAGTGATGTCAGTGTGATGTTTCCTATCTTAGTGGTGTGATTGAAGTGATGTTTGTGTGATGTTTCCTATCTTAGTGGTGTGATTGAAGTGATGTTTGTGTGATGTTTCCTATCTTAGTGGTGTGATTGAAGTGATGTCAGTGTGATGTTTCCTATCTTAGGTGTGTGATTGAAGTGATGTCAGTGTGATGTTTCCTATCTTAGTGGTGTGATTGAAGTGATGTTTGTGTGATGTTTCCTATCTTAGTGGTGTGATTGAAGTGATGTCAGTGTGATGTTTCCTATCTTAGGTGTGTGATTGAAGTGATGTCAGTGTGATGTTTCCTATCTTAGGTGTGTGATTGAAGTGATGTCAGTGTGATGTTTCCTATCTTAGTGGTGTGATTGAAGTGAGATGTTTGTGATGTTTCCTATCTTAGGTGTGTGATTGAAGTGATGTTTGTGTGATGTTTCCTATCTTAGTGGTGTGATTGAAGTGATGTCAGTGTGATGTTTCCTATCTTAGGTGTGTGATTGAAGTGATGTCAGTGTGATGTTTCCTATCTTAGGTGTGTGATTGAAGTGATGTCAGTGTGATGTTTCCTATCTTAGGTGTGTGATTGAAGTGATGTCAGTGTGATGTTTTCTATCTTAGGTGTGTGATTGAAGTTATGTCAGTGTGATGTTTCATATCTTAGTGTGTGATTGAAGTGATGTTTGTGTGATGTTTCCTATCTTAGTGGTGTGATTGAAGTGATGTTTGTGTGATGTTTCCTATCTTAGTGGTGTGATTGAAGTGATGTTTGTGTGATGTTTCCTATCTTAGTGGTGTGATTGAAGTGATGGGTGTGATGTTTCATATCTTAGGTGTGTGATTGAAGTGATGTCAGTGTGATGTTTCCTATCTTAGTGGTGTGATTGAAGTGATGTTTGTGTGATGTTTCCTATCTTAGGTGTGTGATTGAAGTGATGTTTGTGTGATGTTTCCTATCTTAGGTGTGATTGAAGTGATGTCAGTGGTGATGTTTCCTATCTTAGTGGTGTGATTGAAGTGATGTTTGTGTGATGTTTCCTATCTTAGTGGTGTGATTGAAGTGATGTTTGTGTGATGTTTCCTATCTTAGTGGTGTGATTGGAAGCGATGTCAGTGATGTTTCCTATCTTAGGTGTGTGATTGAAGTGATGTCAGTGTGATGTTTCCTATCTTAGTGGTGTGATTGAAGTGATGTTTGTGTGATGTTTTATCTTAGTGGTGTGATTGAAGTGATGTCAGTGTATGCCTTATCTTAGGTGTGTGATTGAAGTGATGTCAGTGTGATGTTTCCTATCTTAGGTGTGATTGAAGTGATGTCAGTGTGATGTTTCCTATCTTAGTGGTGTGATTGAAGTGATGTTTGTGTGATGTTTCCTATCTTAGGTGTGTGATTGAAGTGATGTTTGTGTGATGTTTCCTATCTTAGTGGTGTGATTGAAGTGATGTTTGTTTTATTTATTATACTTCCCAGTGGAGCAAATTCTCTTTCTTTCAATGAAGCACCTTATTCAAATATCTAGCAATTTGTAAGTCGCTCTGGATAAGAGCCGTCTGCTAAATGACTTAAATGTAAATGTAAATGTAATGTTTGTGTGATGTTTCCTATCTTAGTGGTGTGATTGAAGTGATGTCAGTGTGATGTTTCCTATCTTAGTGGTGTGATTGAAGTGATGTCAGTGTGATGTTTCCTATCTTAGGTGTGTGATTGAAGTGATGTCAGTGTGATGTTTCCTATCTTAGGTGTGTGATTGAAGTGATGTCAGTGTGATGTTTCCTATCTTAGTGGTGTGATTGAAGTGATGTTTGTGTGATGTTTCCTATCTTAGTGGTGTGATTGAAGTGATGTCAGTGTGATGTTTCCTATCTTAGTGGTGTGATTGAAGTGATGTTTGTGTGATGTTTCCTATCTTAGTGGTGTGATTGAAGTGATGTTTGTGTGATGTTTCCTATCTTAGGTGTGTGATTGAAGTGATGTCAGTGTGATGTTTCCTATCTTAGGTGTGTGATTGAAGTGATGTTAGTGTGATGTTTCCTATCTTAGTGGTGTGATTGAAGTGATGTTTGTGTGATGTTTCCTATCTTAGGTGTGTGATTGAAGTGATGTCAGTGTGATGTTTCCTATCTTAGTGGTGTGATTGAAGTGATGTTTGTGTGATGTTTCCTATCTTAGTGGTGTGATTGAAGTGATGTCAGTGTGATGTTTCCTATCTTAGGTGTGTGATTGAAGTGATGTTTGTGTGATGTTTCCTATCTTAGGTGTGTGATTGAAGTGATATCAGTGTGATGTTTCCTATCTTAGGTGTGTGATTGAAGTGATATCAGTGTGATGTTTCCTATCTTAGGTGTGTGATTGAAGTGATGTCAGTGTGATGTTTCCTATCTTAGGTGTGTGATTGAAGTGATGTTTGTGTGATGTTTCCTATCTTAGTGGTGTGATTGAAGTGATGTTTGTGTGATGTTTCCTATCTTAGGTGTGTGATTGAAGTGATGTCAGTGTGATGTTTCCTATCTTAGGTGTGTGATTGAAGTGATGTTTGTGATGTTTCCTATCTTAGTGGTGTGATTGAAGTGATGTCAGTGTGATGTTTCCTATCTTAGGTGTGTGATTGAAGTGATGTTTGTGTGATGTTTCCTATCTTAGGTGTGTGATTGAAGTGATGTTTGTGTGATGTTTCCTATCTTAGGTGTGTGATATGAAGTGATGTCAGTGTGATGTTTCCTATCTTAGGTGTGTGATTGAAGTGATGTCTGTGTGATGTTTCCTATCTTAGGTGTGTGATTGAAGTGATGTCAGTGTGATGTTTCCTATCTTAGGTGTGTGATTGAAGTGATGTTTGTGTGATGTTTCCTATCTTAGTGGTGTGATTGAAGTGATGTTTGTGTGATGTTTCCTATCTTAGGTGTGTGATTGAAGTGATGTCAGTGTGATGTTTCCTATCTTAGGTGTGTGATTGAAGTGATGTTTGTGTGATGTTTCCTATCTTAGTGGTGTGATTGAAGTGATGTCAGTGTGATGTTTCCTATCTTAGGTGTGTGATTGAAGTGATGTTTGTGTGATGTTTCCTATCTTAGGTGTGTGATTGAAGTGATGTTTGTGTGATGTTTCCTATCTTAGGTGTGTGATATAAGTGATGTCAGTGTGATGTTTCCTATCTTAGGTGTGTGATTGAAGTGATGTCTGTGTGATGTTTCCTATCTTAGGTGTGTGATTGAAGTGATGTCAGTGTGATGTTTCCTATCTTAGGTGTGTGATTGAAGTGATGTCAGTGTGATGTTTCCTATCTTAGGTGTGTGATTGAAGTGATGTCAGTGTGATGTTTCCTATCTTAGGTGTGTGATTGAAGTGATGTTTGTGTGATGTTTCCTATCTTAGTGGTGTGATTGAAGTGATGTCAGTGTGATGTTTCCTATCTTAGGTGTGTGATTGAAGTGATGTTTGTGTGATGTTTCCTATCTTAGGTGTGTGATTGAAGTGATATCAGTGTGATGTTTCCTATCTTAGGTGTGTGATTGAAGTGATGTCAGTGTGATGTTTCCTATCTTAGGTGTGTGATTGAAGTGATGTCAGTGTGATGTTTCCTATCTTAGGTGTGTGATTGAAGTGATGTTTGTGTGATGTTTCCTATCTTAGGTGTGTGATTGAAGTGATGTCAGTGTGATGTTTCCTATCTTAGGTGTGTGATTGAAGTGATGTCAGTGTGATGTTTCCTATCTTAGGTGTGTGATTGAAGTGATGTTTGTGTGATGTTTCCTATCTTAGGTGTGTGATTGAAGTGATGTTAGTGTGATGTTTCCTATCTTAGGTGCGTGATTGAAGTGATGTTTGTGTGATGTTTCCTATCTTAGTGGT
>NW_027011716.1:5000-22515 GCF_036934945.1 Oncorhynchus masou masou | reverse complement strand
AGTAGTAGTAGTAGCAGTAGTAGCAGTAGTAGCAGTAGCAGCAGTAGTAGTAGTAGTAGCAGTAGCAGTAGTAGTAGCAGTAGCAGCAGCAGTTGTAGCAGCAGCAGTAGCAGTAGTCGATAGCGCAACACAGAACAGCAGGAGAGACACGATGTCAATGCACCACACCCAAACCCTAGCAGCAGCAGCAGCAGCAGCAGCAGCAGCAGGCGTTGCCGGCTGGCAGCAGCAGCAGTAGCAGCAGCTGCTAAGCAGCAGCAGCAAAGGCTGGCGGCAGCAAGGTTGCCGCTGTTGCCACCAGCGCTGCCAGCAGCAGCAGCGTCGCTGCTGCTGTTAGCAGCAGCAGCAGCAGCTAAGGCTGCTGCTGCGCAGCAGCAGCAAGGCAGCAGCAGCTTCGCTGCTGCTGCCGCTGCCGCCGCTGCTGCTGCCGCCGCAGCCGCTGCTGCTGCTGCTGCTGCTGCCAGCAGCTGCTGCTGCCGTTGCTGCTGCTGCTGCTGCCACCGTTGCTGCCGCGTCAGCCGCCGCTGCTGTTGCCGCCGCTGCTGCAGCAGCAGCTGCTGCTGCCGCCGTTGCCGCTGCTGCTGCCGCTGTTGCTGCCGCTGCCGCTGCTGCTGCTGCTGCCGCCGCTGCCGCTGCTGCTGCTGCGCGCTGTGCCGTTGCTGCTGCTGCTGCAGCCGCTGCCGTTGCCGCCGCTGTTGCTGCTGCTGCCGCTGCTGTTGCCGCTGCCAGCCGGCTGCTGTTGCTGCTGCTGCTGCCTGCTGTTGCTGCTGCTGCTGCTGCTGCCGCTGCCGCTGCTGCTGCTGCTGCTGTTGCTGCTGCCGCTGCTGCTGTTGCCGCTGCTGCTGCTGTTGCCGCTGCCGCTGCTGCTGCTGCTGCCGTGCTGCTGCTGTTGCTGCTGCTGACGTTGCCGCTGCTGCTGCTGCTGCTGCTGCTGTTGCTGCTGCTGCCGCTGTTGCTGCTGCCGCTGCTGCTGCTGCTGTTGCTGCTGCCGCCGCACGCTGCTGCCGCTGTTGCTGTTGCTGCTGCTGCTGCTGTTGCTGCCGTTGCTGCTGCTGCTGCCGCCGCCGCTGTTGCTGCTGCCGTTGCCGCTGCTGCTGCTGCTGTTGCTGCTGCCAGCTGCTGCTGCCGCCGCTGCTGCTGCTGCTGCTGCCGCTGCTGCCGCCGCTGCTGCTGCTGCAGCTGCCGCTGCTGCTGCTGCTGCTGCCGCTGCTGCTGTTGCTGCTGCTGTTGCTGCTGCCGCCGCTGCGTTGCTGCCGCGTGCTGCTGTTGCTGTTGCTGCCGCTGCTGCCGCTGCCGCTGCGTTGCTGTTGCTGTTGCTGCCGCTGCTGCTGCTGTTGCCGCGAGCAGCGCTGGCCGCCGCTGCTCGCCGCCGCTGCTGCTGCTGCCGCCGCCGCCGCTGTTGCCGCTGCTGTTGCCGCCGGCCAGCCGCCGCTGCTGCCGTCGCTGTTGCTGCCGGCTGCTGCTGCCGCCGCCGCTGCTGGGTTGCCGCCGCTGCTGCTGTTGTCGCCGCTGTTGCTGCTGCTGTTGCTGCCGCCGCCGTTCGCCGCTGTTGCAACGCTCGGTTATACTGCCGCCGCCGGCCGTACCGGTCAGCCGCCGCCGCTACAGCCAACAGCCAAGCAGCGCTGTTGCTATTGCTGCCGCCGCCCGCCGCTGTTGCCGTCAGCCGCCGCTGTTGCTGCCGCTGCCGCTGCTGCTGCCGCTGCTGCTGCTGCCGCTGCTGCTGCTGCTGCTGCCGCTGCTGGCTGCTGCTGCCGCTGTTGCTGCTGCCGCTGCCGCCGCTGCTGCTGCTGCCGCTGCCGCTGCTGCTGCTGCTGCTGCCGCTGCTGCTGCCGCCAGCTGCTGCTGTTGCCGCTGCCGCTGTTGCCGCCGCTGCCGCTGCCGCCGTTGCTGCTGTTGCCGCCGCTGCTGCTGCTGCCGCCGCCGCGCGTTGCTGCCGTTGCCGCCGCCGTTGCTGCTGCTGCCGCCGCCGCTGCTGCCGCCGCCGCGCTGCCGTTGCTGCCTGCCAGCTGCTGTTGTTGCTGCCGCCGCCGTTGCTGCTGTTGCCGCTGCTGCTGCTGCTGTTGCCGCCGCTGCCGCCGCTGTTGCTGCCGCCGCTGCTGCTGTTGCTGCCGCCGCTGCTGCTGCTGCTGCTGCCGCCGCTGCTGCTGCTGCTGCTGCCGCCGTTGCCGCTGCTGCTGCTGTTGCCGCCGCTGCTGCTGCCGCTGTTGCCGCTGTTGCTGCTGCTGCGTTGCCGCTGCTGTCGCCGCTGCTGCCGCTGTCACGCTGCTGCTGCTGCCGCCGCTGCTGCTGCCGCCGTTGCCGCTGTTGCCGCTGCCGTTGCCGCTGCTGCTGCCGTCGCCGCCGCTGCGCTGCTGCCGCCGCTGTTGCTGCTGCTGCTGCTGTTGCTGTTGCTGCTGTTGCTCGCCGCTGTTGCCGCCGCTGCTGCTGCTGCTGCCGCTCGCTGCTGTTGCTGCCGCTGCTGCTGCTGCCGCCGTTGCTGCTGCTGTTGCCGCCGCTGCTGCTGCTGCTGTTGCCGCTGTTGCTGCCGCTGCTGCTGCTGCCGTCGCCGCTGCTGTTGTTGCTGCCGCTGTTGCTGCTGTTGCCGCCGCTGTTGCTGCTGTTGCTGCTGCCGCTGCTGTTGCTGTCTGCCGCCGCTGCTGCTGCTGTTGCTGCTGCTGCTGTTGCTGCTGCTGTTGCTGCTGTTGCTGCCGCTGCTGCTGCTGCTGTTGCTGCTGCTCGCTGTCGTTGCGCTGCTGCTGCTGCTGCTGCCGCTGTTGCCAGCTGCTGCTGCTGTTGCTGCTGCTGCTGCCGCTGTTGCTGCCGTGTCGCTGTTGCCGCTGCTGTTGTTGCTGCCGCTGTCTGATGCTGCCGTTGCTGCTGTTGCCGCCGCTGCTGCTGTTGCTGCTGCTGTTGCCGCTAGTTGCTGTTGCCGCCGCTCAGTTGCTGCTGCTGTTGCTGCCGTTGCTGTCAGCTGCTGCTGCTGCTGCTGCCGCTGCTGCTGCTGTTGCTGCTGCCGCTGTTGCTGCTGCCGCTGTTGCGCGTTGCTGCCGCCGCTGCTGCCGCTGCTGTTGCTGCGCTAGCAGCATGCAGCCGTTAGCAGCTGCTGCTGCCGCAGCAGCCGCTGCCAGGCAGCAGCAGCAGCAGCTGCCAGTTGCAGCAGACCTCGCAGCAGCCAGCATGTTGCTGTTGCCAGCCAGCTGCTAGCAGCAGCATGCAGCAGCAGCAGCAGCAGTTGCAGTAGCTCAGCAGCAGCAGCACGCAGCTGCAGCAGCAGCATGCAGCTGGCCAGCAGCAGCAGCAGCAGCAGCAGCAGCAGCAGCAGCATGCAGCTGCCAGCAGCAGCAGCAGCAGAGCAGCAGCAGATCACAGCAGCAGCAGTAACAGCTAGCAGCAGCAGCAGCAGCAGCAGCAGCAGCAGCAGCAGCAGCAGCAGCAGCAGCAGCAGCAGCAGCAGCGCGCAGCAGCAGCAGCAGCAGCAGCAGCAGCAGCAGCAGCAGCAGCAGCATGCAGCATGCTGGCAGCAGGCAGCAGCAGCAGCAGCAGCAGTAACAGCAGCAACAGCAGCAGCAGCAACAGCAGCAGCAGCAGCAGCAGCCGAGCAGCAGCAGCAGCAGCTAGCAGCAGCAGCAGTAGCAGCAGTCAGCAGCAGCAGCAGCAGCAGTAGCAGCAGCGCTAGCAGCAGTAGCAGCAGTCAGCCAGCAGCAGTAGTAGCAGCAGCAGCAGTAGCAGCAGCAGTAGGAGTAGTAGCAGGCAGTAGTAGTAGTAGTAGTAGTAGTAGTAGAGAGGATAGTGAATATACTTAAAGCAGTGAATATGATGAAAGACAGGAAGTGAACAACGGCCATTACTGCTGTCTTTTCAGTGTCTTTCTATAATCCGAACTCTCTCTACTCCTCTGTCTCCCTCGCTCCCTACTACCCCTCTCTCTCTTCAACCTACTTTTTGACTCCAACCTCACTTCATCCCAGCTGAGCGGAAACCCATCAGAACACAATTGAATGAATCAGATCCAGGGCGATATCTTTAAAAGCCGGATCAATAAAATAGATTCCATTCCCTTAATAAAGCTTTTGAAGTATAAACCAATGCAGTCTCATCCATTCTGAAACTTAATATGGCACTAAAGTAGAGACAATTGTGTGTGTGCGTGTGTATCCGAGAGTGTGTGTTGCGAAGGAGTGTGTATGCGATAGGGATGAGCTCTATTCAAGCAGTTTACCTTCCTCACAGGCGTCGCCACGGTAACCGGCGGAGCATGAGCAAGAGCCCTCGGAGCAGGTGCCGTGGCCGTTACACTCTGGGTCGATGCACTGGCCCACTGAGACATCACACTCTGGACCCTTCCATCCGCTGTAGCAGATACACAGGCCCTTGTCATATTGACCATTGCCACTGCAGAGGACTGGACAGGCAGCTAGACAACGTAGGACAAATGACAGGTACATCAGGTCAGGCGATGGCTTCGCGTCCTGTTCTATTGTTATATATGGATTAGGTACGTTGAGATTGTCATATTGGACATGACCCTTTATGAGTTTCAAGATAGGGGGTGAAATATTCTGTATTATAAACTGGGTGGTTCGAGCCCTGAGTGCTGATTGGCTGAAAGCCGTGGTATATCAGCCCGCATACCATGGGTATGACAAAACATTTATTTTTACTGTTCTAATTACGTTGGTAACCAGTGTATAATAGCGTTAAGGCATCTCTGAGGCTTGTGGTATATGGCCAATATACCACAGCTAAGGGCTGTGTCCATAAGAACAGCCCTGAATGCTGATTGGCTGAACGGTTAAGGGCTGTATCCATGCACTCCGCATTGTATATACCTATAATATATACCTATAATATACCTATAATATATACCTATACAATACCTATAATATATACCGATACAATACCTATAATATACATATAATATATACCTATACAATACCTATAATATACCTATACAATACCTATAATATATACCTATACAATACCTATAATATATACCTATACAATACCTATAATATACCTATAATATATACCTATACAATACCTATAATATATACCGATACAATACCTATAATATACATATAATATATACCTATACAATACCTATACAATACCTATAATATATACCTATACAATACCTATAATATATACCTATACAATACCTATAATATATACCTATACAATACCTATAATATACCTATAATATATACCTATACAATACCTATAATATATACCTATACAATACCTATAATATACCTATACAATACCTATAATATATACCTATACAATACCTATAATATACCTATAATATACCTATACAATACCTATAATATACCTATACAATACCTATAATATATACCTATACAATACCTATAATATACCTATAATATACCTATACAATACCTATAATATATACCTATACAATACCTATAATATATACCGATACAATACCTATAATATATACCTATACAATACCTATAATATACCTATAATATATACCTATACAATACCTATAATATATACCGATACAATACCTATAATATACATATAATATATACCTATACAATACCTATACAATACCTATAATATATACCTATACAATACCTATAATATATAACCGATACAATACCTATAATATATACCTATACAATACCTATAATATACCTATAATATATACCTATACAATACCTATAATATATACCGATACAATACCTATAATATACATATAATATATACCTATACAATACCTATACAATACCTATAATATATACCGATACAATACCTATAATATACATATAATATATCTATACAATACCTATAATATATACCTATACAATACCTATAATATATACCGATACAATACCTATAATATATACCTATACAATACCTATAATATACCTATAATATATACCTATACAATACCTATAATATATACCGATACAATACCTATAATATACATATAATATATACCTATACAATACCTATACAATACCTATAATATATACCTATACAATACCTATAATATATACCTATACAATACCTATAATATATACCTATACAATACCTATAATATACCTATAATATATACCTATACAATACCTATAATATATACCGATACAATACCTATAATATACATATAATATATACCTATACAATACCTATACAATACCTATAATATATACCGATACAATACCTATAATATACATATAATATATACCTATACAATACCTATACAATACCTATAATATATACCGATACAATACCTATAATATACATATAATATATACCTATACAATACCTATATAATACCTATAATATACCTATACAATACCTATAATATACATATAATATATACCTATACAATACCTATACAATACCTATAATATACCTATACAATACCTATACAATACCTATAATATATACCGATACAATACCTATAATATACATATAATATATACCTATACAATACCTATACAATACCTATAATATACCTATACAATACCTATAATATATACCTATACAATACCTATAATATACCTATACAATACCTATAATATATACCTATACAATACCTATAATATACCTATAATATATACCTATACAATACCTATAATATACCTATACAATACCTATAATATATACCTATACAATACCTATAATATACCTATAATATACCTATACAATACCTATAATATATACCTATACAATACCTATAATATATACCTATACAATACCTATAATATACCTATACAATACCTATAATATATACCTATACAATACCTATTGTCACGCCTTGGTCTTAGTATTTTGTGTTTTAGTTTATTAGTTAGTCAGACCAGGGTGTGACATGGGTTTATTATGTATTGTAGTTTCATATTGGGGTTTGTAGTGTTTGGGATTGTAGCTGATTAGGGGTGTGTGTTAATAGGTTGGCTGCCTGAGGCGGTTCTCAATCGGAGTCAGGTGCTTCTCGTTGTCGCTTGATTGGGAACCGTATTTAGGTAGCCTGGTTTTCGCTTTGCATTTCGTGGGTGATTGTTCCTGTCTCTGTGTAGTGTGCACCAGTCAGGCTGTAATAGGTTTCACGTTCCGTTTGTTGTTTTGTATTATTTAGTTGTTCATGTATAGTTCGTTCGTTTGTCTTCACTAAATAAACATGAGTAACTTACACGCTGCATTTCGGTCCGACTCTCTTTCAACTAAAGAAGAACGCCGTTACAATACCTATGCAAAACCTATAATATACATATAATATATACCTATACAATACCTATAATATACCTATACAATACCAATAATATGCCAATAATATACCTATAACATACCTATACAAACCAATATAATCTAGGTGATAACAAAGTTGGTACCTTTGGCACAATCCATGCCATGGAACCCTGGGAAGCAGTGGCACACACCCGACATACACTCTCCGTTTCCATGGCAATTCTACGGGCATTCTTGCACTGAATCTAAAATTGAACAGCAAGGATGGAAACAGACAAGTTATTATTAGAACTAAATCCTGTATATATGAAAATATTATTATAACCAAATAAATATGAATATATTATTATAAAATCCAAATATATATGAATATATTATTATAACCAAATATATATTAGTATATTACTAAAACCAAATATATATTAGTATATTACTATTAAATCCAAATATATATTAATATATTATTATTAAATCCCAATAAATATTAATATATCATTATTATAATCAAATATATTACAATAACCAAATATATATTAATATATTACTATAACCAAATATATATTAATATATAATTATTAAATCCAAATATATATTAAGATATTATTATTAAATCCAAATATATATTAATATAATCATTATTATAACCAAATATATATGAATATATTACTATAACCAAATATATATTAATATATAACTATAACCAAATATATATGAATATATATTAATGATTAAATATTATATAGAATAGAGGAGGATGTGATTGTTCCCTCTCCGTCTCCCTCATCTAATATCCCTCTCCTTCTCCCTCCTCTAATATCCCTCTCCTTCTCCCTCCTCTAATATCCCCTCCTTCTCCCTCCTCTAATATCCCTCTCCCTTCTCCCTCCTCTAATATCCCCCTCCTTCTCGCTCCTCTAATATCCCTCTCCTTCTCCCTCCTCTAATATCCCCCTCCTTCTCCCTTCTCTAATATCCCTCTCCTTCTCCCTCCTCTAATATCCCTCTCCTTCTCCCTCCTCTAATATCCCTCTCCTTCTCCCTCATCTAATATCCCTCTCCTCTAATATCCCTCTCCTTCTCCCTCCTCTAATATCCCTCTCCTTCTCCCTCCCCAATACCCCTCCTTCTCCCTCCTCTAATACCCCTCCTTCTCCTCCCCATATCCCCCTCCTTCTCTCCTCCTCTAATATCCCTCCTTCTCCCTCCCCTAATATCCCTCTCCTTCTCCCTTCTCTAATATCCCTCTCAGTCTCCTCCCCAATATCCCTCTCCTCTCCCTCCTAATATCCCTCCCTTCTCCCTCCTCTAATATCCCTCCCTTCTCCCCCCTCTAATATCCCTCCCTCTCCCCTCCCAATATCCCTCTCCTTCTCCCTCCCTCTGTACCCCTCCCTTCTCCCTCCCCTGTATCCCTCTCCTTCTCCCTCCTCTAATATCCCCTCCTTTCCTCCTCTAATATCCCTCTCCTCCTAATATCCCTCTCCTGTCCCCTCCTCTCTAATATCCCTCCCTTCTCCCTCCCTCTATCCCTCTCCTTCTCCCTCTCTAATATCCCTCCTCCCTCCTCCCTCTAATATCCCTCCTTCTCCCTTCCCTCCCCTAATATCCCTTTCTCCGTCTCCCTCCTCTAATATCCCTCTCCCTCTCCCTCCCTAACATCCCTCCTCCCCAATATCCCCCTCTCTAATATCCTCCTTCTCCCTCCTCTTAATATCCCTCCCTCCCCTCCCCCCCCAATATCCCTCCTTCTCCTCCCAATACCCCTTCTCCCTTCCCTAATATCCCCTCCTTTCCCTCCTCTAATATCCCCTCTCCTTCTCCTCCCCAATATCCCTCTCCCGTCTCCCTCCCCTAATATCCCCTCCTTCTCCTCCCCATCCCTCTCCTCCCTCCCCCTAACATCCCTCCTTCCTCCCTCTCCCCAATATCCCTTCTTCCTCCCCAATATCCCTTCTCCCTTCTCCCTCCCCCCATATCCTTCTTCCCTCCCCCAATATCCCTCTCCTTCCTCCTCCCCTAATATCCCTCTCATCCTCTCCTCCCAATATCCCTCTCCTTCTCCCTCCTCAATATCCCTCCTTCTCCTCCCCAATATCCCTCTCCTTCTCCCTCCTCTAATATCCCTCTCCTGCCTCCCTCCCCTAATATCCCTCCTTTTCCCTCCTCTATCCCTCCTTCTCCCTCCTCTAATATCCCTCCTCCTCCCTAATATCCCTCTCCTTCTCCTCCCAATATCCCTCCCTCCCTCCTTAATATCCCTCCCTCTCCTCTAATATCCCTCCTTCTCCCTCCTCTAATATCCCTCTCCGTTCCCCCCCTTCCTAATATCCCTCTCCTCTCCCTCCTCTAATATCCCTCTCCGTCTCCTCCTAATATCCCTCTCCTTCTCCCTCCCAATATCCCTCTCCTTCTCCCTCCCCACATCCCTCTCCGTCTCCCTCCCCAATATCCCTCTCCTTCTCCCTCCTAATATCCCTCTCCTTCTCCCTCCTCTAATATCCCTCCTTCCTCCTCTTAATATCCCTCCGTCTCCCTCCTCTAATATCCCTCTCCTTCTCCCTCCTCTAATATCCCTCTCCTTCTCCTCCTCTAATATCCCTCTCCGTCTCCTCCCCTAATATCCCTCTCCTTCTCCCTCCTCTAATATCCCTCTCCGTCTCCCCTCTCTTCTCCCTATCCCTCCTTCTCCCTCCCTCTAATATCCCTCTCCTTCTCCCTCCTCTAATATCCTCTCCGTCTCCCTCCCTCTAATATCCCTCTCCTTCTTTCCCTCCTCTAATATCCCTCTCCTCCTCCTCCCCCCTCTAATATCCCTCCCTTCTCCCTCCTCTAATATCCCTCCTCCTCCCCCCCTTAATATCCCTCTCCTTCTCCCTCTCTAATATCCCCTCCTTCTCCTCCCCTCATCCCTCTCCGTCTCCCTCCCCTATCCCTCTCCTTCTCCCTCCTCTAATATCCCTCTCCTAGTCTCCCTCCTCCTAATATCCCTCTCCTTCTCCCCCTCCTCTATCCTCTCTCCCCTCCTCCTATCCCTCTCCTTCTCCCCCAATATCCCTCTCCTTCTCCTCCCTCTAATATCCCTCTCCTTCTCCCTCCTCTAATATCCCTCTCCTTCTCCCTCCTCTAATATCCCCTCTCCGTCTCCCTCCTCTAATATCCCTCTCCTTCTCCCTCCTCTAATATCCCTCTCCTTCTTCCTCCTCTAATATCCCTCTCTCCTTCTCCCCTCCTCTAATATCCCTCTCTCCTTCTCCCTCCCCAATATCCCTCCCTTCTCCCTCCCCAATATCCCTCTCCTTCTCCCTCCCCTAATCCCTCTCCGTCTCCCCTCCTCTAATATCCCTCCTTTCTCCCTCCTCTAATATCCCTCTCCTTCTCCCTCCTCTAATATCCCTCTCCGTCTCCCTCCCAATATCCCTCTCCTTCTCCCTCCTCCTAATATCCCTCTCCTTCTCCTCCCTAATATCCCTCTCCGTCTCCCTCCTCTAATATCCCTCTCCTTCTCCTCCCCTAATATCCCTCCTTCTCCCTCCTCTAATATCCCTCTCCGTCTCCCTCCTCTAATATCCCTCTCCTTCTCCCTCCTAATATCCCTCTCCCTCTCCCTCCCTCTAATATCCCTCTCCTTCTCCCTCCCTCTATCCCTCTCCTTCTCCCCTCCTCTAATATCCCTCCTTCTCCTCCTCTAATATCCCCTTCTCTCCGTCTCCCTCCTCCATATCCCTCTCCTTCTCCCCTCCTCTAATATCCCTCTCCTCTCCCTCCTCTAATATCCATCTCCTTCTCCCCTCCTCTAATATCCCTCTCCTTCTCCCTCTCTAATATCCCCACCTCTCTTCTCCTTCCTCCCTATCCCTCTCCCGCTCCCTCCCTCCTAATATCCCTCTCCTTCTCCCCCCAATATCCCTCTCCTTCCCATCCCTCCTCCTAATATCCCTCTCCGCCTCCCTCCCCAATATCCTCCCGTCTCCCTCCTCTAATATCCCTCTCCTCCCTCCTCTAATATCCCTCCTCCTTCTCCCTCCTCTATCCCTCTCCGTCTCCCTCCTCTAATATCCCTCCTTCTCCCTCCTCTAATATCCCTCCTTCTCCCTCCTCTAATATCCCTCTCCCTCCCTCCTCTATCCCCTCTCCGTCTCCCTCCCCTAATATCCCTCCTCCTTCCCCTCCTCTAATATCCCCCCTCCTTCTCCCTCCCTCTAATATCCCTCTCTTCTCCCTCCCTCTAATATCCCTCTCCTTCTCCCTCCTCTAATATCCCTCTCCTTCTCCCTCCTCTAATATCCCTCTCCTTCTCCCTCCTCTAATATCCCTCTCCGTCTCCCTCCTCTAATATCCCTCTCCTTCTCCCTCCTCTAATATCCCTCTCCTTCTCCCCTCCTCTAATATCCCTCTCCTTCTCCCTCCCTCTAATATCCATCTCCTTCTCCCTCCTCCAATCTCCCTCTCCTTCTCCCTCCTCTAATATCCCTCTCCTTCTCCCTCCTCTAATATCCCTCTCCGTCTCCCTCCTCTAATATCCCTCTCCTTCTCCCTCCTCTAATATCCCTCTCCTTCTCCCTCCTCTAATATCCCTCTCCTTCTCCCTCCTCTAATATCCCTCTCCCGTCTCCCTCCTCTAATATCCCTCTCCTTCTCCTCCCTCTAATATCCCTCTCCTTCTCCCTCCTCTAATATCCCTCTCCTTCTCCCTCCTCTAATATCCCTCTCCGTCTCCCTCCCTCTAATATCCCTCTCCTTCTCCCTCCTCTAATATCCCTCTCCTTCTCCCTCCTCCTGCCTCCCTCTCCTCTAATATCCCTCTCCTTCTCCCTCCTCTAATATCCCTCCTCCTTCTCCCTCCCTCTAATATCCCTCTCCTTCTCCCTCCTCTAATATCCCTCTCCGTCTCCTCCTCTAATATCCCTCTCCTTCTCCCTCCTCTAATATCCCTCTCCTTCTCCCTCCTCTAATATCCCTCTCCTCTAATATCCCTCTCCGTCTCCCTCCTCTAATATCCCTCTCCTTCTCCCTCCTCTAATATCCCTCTCCCTTCTCCCTCCTCTAATATCCCTCTCCTCTAATACCCCTCTCCTTCTCCCTCCCTCTAATACCCCCTCTCATCAATATCCCTCCTTCTCCCTCCTCTAATATCCCTCTCCTTCTCCCTCCTCTAATATCCCTCTCCGTCTCCCTCCTCTAATATCCCTCTCATTCTCCCCTCCTCTAATATCCCTCTCCTTCTCCCCTCCTCTAATCCCTCTCCTCTAATATCCCTCTCCTTCTCCCTCCCTCTAATATCCCTCTCCCTTCTCCCTCCTCTAATATCCCTCTCCTTCTCCCCTCCTCTAATATCCCTCTCGTCTCCCCTCCTCTAATATCCCTCTCCTTCTCCCTCCTCTAATTATCCCTCTCCTTCTCCCTCCTCTAATATCCCTCTCCTCTAATATCCCTCTCCGTCTCCCTCCTCTAATATCCTCTCCTTCTCCCTCCTCTAATATCCCTCTCCTTCTCCCTCCTCTAATATCCCTCTCCTCCTAATATCCCTCTCCTTCTCCTCCTCTAATATCCCTCTCCTTCTCCCTCCTCTAATATCCCTCTCCGTCTCCCTCCTCTAATATCCCTCTCCTTCTCCCTCCTCTAATATCCCTCTCCTTCTCCCTCCTCTAATATCCATCTCCTTCTCCCTCCTCTAATATCCCTCTCCTTCTCCCCTCCTCTAATATCCCTCTCCTTCTCCCTCCTCTAATATCCCTCTCCGTCTCCCTCCTCTAAGATCCACTCTCCTTCTCCCCTCCTCTAATATCCCTCTCCTTCTCCTCCTCTAATATCCCTCCTCCTTCTCCCTCCTCTAATATCCCTCTCCGTCTCCCCTCCTCTAATATCCCTCTCCTTCTCCCTCCTCTAATATCCCCTCTCCTTCTCCCTCCTCTAATATCCCTCTCCTCTAATATCCCTCTCCTTCTCCCTCCTCTAATATCCCTCTCCTTCTCCCTCCTCTAATATCCTCTCCTTCTCCCCTCCTCTAATATCCCTCTCCGTCTCCCTCTCTAATATCCCACTCTCCTTCTCCCTCCTCTAATATCCCTCTCCTTCTCCCTCCTCTAATATCCCTCCCTCCTCCTAATATCCTCTCCGTCTCCCTCCTCTAATATCCCTCTCCTTCTCCCTCCTCTAATATCCCTCTCCTCCACACCCCTCCTTTCTTTCCAGTTTCCGGTCAGACTCCTTCCCTCGTCACCTCTTACCTCCCTACCCGTTCATAATTAGACACATCTAAATAATTAACAGTCATTAAGTTTTGAAGGCTGAACCTGCTAGCCTTTCTATAGCTAATATAATAGTCTGTTAAAATAGAGTTTAACGCAGAACGACTAGTATTTGATGGAAGAATGATCTCGGGCACTATACTGTGTAGGCAGCTGCTGGTGGCAAGTCATACATGCATCTGTTGAGATTCAGAATTCTTATTCCCATTGTTTATCTGTAAACATCCATTAGCAGAGAGACAATTAGCTAAAATATAAAGAAAATGCACTGCACAGATACTTCAGAATGCCTCTGTGGTGTGACTGTTTAACACATTATTTAAAGGATTCAGTAAACTACAACTTCTTAGCATACCCCAAATGTCCTCACACCCCTTCGTCCTCCCTCCACATACCCCAAATGTCCTCACACCCCTTCGTCCTCCCTCCACATACCCCAAATGTCCTCTCACCCCTTCGTCCTCCCTCCACATACCCCAAATGTCCTCTCACCCCTTCGTCCTCCCTCCACATACCCCAAATGTCCTCTCACCCCTTCGTCCTCACTCCACATACCCCAAATGTCCCTCTTCGTCCTCCTCCACATACCCCCAAATGTCATCACACCCCTTCGTCCTCCCTCCACATACCCCCAAATGACCTCCCACCCCCTTCGTCCTCCCTCCACATACCCCAAATGTCCTCACACCCCTTCGTCCTCACTCCACATACCCCAAATGTCATCACACCCCTTCGTCCTCCTCCACATACCCCAAATGACCTCCCACCCCTTTGTCCTCCCTCCACAGCCCCTGCCACAAGTGATATTTTATATTAATAAAACCAGGCAAGTCAGTTAAGAACAAATTCTTATTTTCAATGACGGCCTAGGAACAGTGGGTTAACTGCCTGTTCAGGGACAGAACAGATTTGTACCTTGTCAGCTCGAGGATTTGATCTTGTAACCTTTCGTTTACTGGTCCAACGCTCCTAACCACTAGGCTACCCTGCCGCCCCCTACACTCTAACCACTAGACTACCTACCGCCCCTACCTCCTAACCACGAGGCTACCTGCCGCCCCCTACACTCTAACCACTAGACTACCGCCCTACACTCTAACCCACGAGGCTACCTGCCGCCCTACACTCTAACCACTAGACTACCTACCGCCCCTACACTCTAACCACTAGACTACCTACCGCCCCTACACTCTAACCACGAGGCTACCTGCCGCCCCTACACTCTAACCACTAGACTACCTACCGCCCCTACACTCTAACCACTAGACTACCTACCGCCCCTACACTCTAACCACGGGCTACCTGCCCCCTACACTCTAGCCACTAGACTACCTACCGCCCCTACACTCTAACCACTAGACTACCTACCGCCCCTACACTCTAACCACGAGGCTACCTGCCCCCTACACTCTAACCACTAGACTACCTACCGCCCCTACACTCTAACCACTAGACCACCTACCGCCCTACACTCTAACCACGAGGCTACCTGCCGCCCCTACACTCTAACCACTAGAACTGCCTACTGGCCTACACACTCTAACAGACTACCTACCGCCCCTACACTCTAACCACTAGGCTATCCTGAGGGTAGCCTAGTGGTTAAGTGTAAATGTAGAATAGCCAGTGGTTAGAGTCTGGCTCAAGCTCCGGTTCTGTTCTGTTTGGCCTGGGTTATCTTCTCAGTAGCATCCCCTCCTCAGAAGGCTTTCATTCAAATTAAAATCTCTAAATCAAAGATGTCGTATCATGCGTTTACTGCAGCAGAGTGGACACAGTGCTTCTCTTTGATGGGTGGCACCAGAGAGTCATGAATACTACTACATTTCCTGTTTCCTGGTTTTACCTCTTGTTTGTTCTCAGCTGTTTCTTGTTTTGTCTACTGTTTCGGACGGGCCTTTGTTGGACGACAGCTCGTGTACAAACGGAGGGCCTCCACAGGGATACATCTCTTTTATGACTCAATCTCCATACAACACTTGTATCCCGTGCTCACTCCCAATATAAGTCTAAGCCTATCTCAGACCAACAGGGACGCAATCCCTGGAAGGGAAACTCACTCAGAGGTGTTACTACAGAATCCTAAATGTTTCCGCTTACAAGGAGAACACAGACAGTGTGAAGCACAGCAGGACAATATAGCAGCAGCACCCACCGAGCCACGGTGCTGACAGACAGACTCCTTGTCCTTGCCGTCGTTGTAGAAGGCCAGATGCCAGGTGCCGGGGTCCAGGTACTGAACAAAAAGATGGCCTCGTTCAGAACCACCGTGTGGATGCTGCGGCGCTCTGAGGGAACTCCACCACTCCACTTCTCTCCTTCCCATCCAGACGCTCCATGTAGTCATACTGAACACAGAGAACAGGGTTAGAGAGGAGGGACAACAGAAGAGAACAGGGTTAAGAGAGGGAGGGAGGGAGGGACAACAGAAGAACAGGGTTAGAGGGGAGGGGGGGACAACAGAGAAGACAGGGTTAGAGAGGGAGGGGAGGACAACAGAAGAGAACAGGGTTAGAGAGAGGGAGGGACAACAAGAGAACTGGGGTTAGAGAGGAGGAGGACAGGGTTAGAGGGGAGGGAAGGGGGACAACAGAAGAGAACAGGGTTAGAGGGGGAGGGAGGACAACAGAAAGAACAGGGTTAAGAGGAGGGGAGGACAACAGAGAGAACAGGGTTAGAGAGGGAGGAAGGGACACAGAGAGAACAGGGTTAGAGAGGGGAGGGAGGGACCTAACAGAGAGAAGAACCTGGGTTAGACGGGGAGGGAGGGAGGGGAGGAGGGAGGGGAGGAGGGAGGGGGAGGGAGAACAGGGTTAGGGGACGGAGGGGAGGGGAGGGAGGACAACAGAAGAAGAACAGGGTTAGAGACGGAGGGAGGAGGGGAGGGACAACAGAAGAGAACAGGGTTAGAGAGGGGAGGGGAGGGGAGGACAAGAGAGAGAACAGGGGTTAGAGAGGGAGAGAGGGGACACAGAAAGAACAGGGTTAGAGGAGAGAGAAGTAACAGAGAGAACAGGGTTAGAGAGGGAGAGAGGGACAACAGAAAGAACAAGGGTTAGTGAGGAGAGGGACAACAAGAAGAGAACAGGGTTAGTGAGGGGAGAGAGAGGGGACAACAGAGACAACAGGGTTGAGAGGGAGAGAGGACAACAGAGAGAACAGGGTTAGAGAGGGAGAGAGGTGAGGAGGGACAACAGAGAGAACAGGGTTAGTGAGGCAGGGGAGGGGACACAGAGAACAGGGGTTGGTGAGGGAGAGAGGAGGAGGGGACAACACAGAGAACAGGGTTGGTGGGGGAGAGGGAGAGGAGGACAACACAGAGAACAAGGGTTGGTGAGGGGAGAGAGGAGGGAGTTTCCATGAAACGGGTTGGTGAGGGAGAGAGGGAAGCGAGGGACAACAGGGAGAACAGGGTTAGTGAGGCAGGGAGGAGACACAGAGAGAACAGGGTTAGAGAGGAAGAGAGAGAGGGAGCAGGCAGGGGGGACATAGAAAAGACAGGGTTAGTGAGGCAGGGAGGGAGGACAACAGAGAGAACAGGGTTAGAGAGAGAGAGAGAGGAGCGAGGGACAACAGAACAGGGTTAGAGATGGGGAGGGACAACAGAGAGAACAGGGTTAGAGAGAGGAAGAGGGAGAGAGAGGCAGGGAGGGACAACAGAGAGAACAGGGTTAGTGAGGCAGGGAGGGCACAGAAGAGAACAGGGTTGAGAGGGAGAGAGAGGGGAGGGACAAAGAGAGAACAGGGTTAGAGAGGGAGAGAGACAACCTGAGAGAACAGGGTTGGTGAGGGAGAGAGGGGAGGGAGGGACAGAGAACAGGGTTGGTGAGGGAGAGAGGGAGGAGGGACCACAGAGAACAGGGTTGGTGAGGGAGAGGAGAGGAGGACAACAGGGAGAACAGGGTTGGTGAGGGAGAGAGGCAGGAGGGACAACAAGAGAACAGGGTTGGTGAGGGAGAGAGGAGGGGAGGGACAACAGGGGAGAACAGGGTTGGTGAGGAGAGAGGAGGGAGGGACAACAGGGAGAACAGGGTTGGTGAGGGGAGAGAGGGAGGAGGAGACAC
>NW_027011715.1:0-22519 GCF_036934945.1 Oncorhynchus masou masou | reverse complement strand
TACTGTGGAATAATGTTCCATGTAGTCATGGCTCTATGTGGTACTGTGGAATAGAGTTCCATGTAGTCATGGCTCTATGTAGTACTGTGGAATAGAGTTCCATGTAGTCATGGCTCTATGTAGTACTGTGGAATAGAGTTCCATGTAGTCATGGCTCTATGTAGTACTGTGGAATAGAGTTCCATGTAGTCATGGCTCTATGTAGTACTGTGGAATAGAGTTCCATGTAGTCATGGCTCTATGTAGTACTGTGGAATAGAGTTCCATGTAGTCATGGCTCTATGTAGTACTGTGGAATAGAGTTCCATGTAGTCATGGCTCTATGTAGTACTGTGGAATAGAGTTCCATGTAGTCATGGCTCTATGTAGTACTGTGGAATAGAGTTCCATGTAGTCATGGCTCTATGTAGTACTGTGGAATAGAGTTCCATGTAGTCATGGCTCTATGTAGTACTGTGGAATAGAGTTCCATGTAGTCATGGCTCTATGTAGTACTGTGGAATAGAGTTCCATGTAGTCATGGCTCTATGTAGTACTGTGGAATAGAGTTCCATGTAGTCATGGCTCTATGTAGTACTGTGGAATAGAGTTCCGTGTAGTCATGGCTCTATGTGGTACTGTGGAATAGAGTTCCATGTAGTCATGGCTCTATGTAGTACTGTGGAATAGAGTTCCATGTAGTCATGGCTCTATGTAGTACTGTGGAATAGAGTTCCGTGTAGTCATGGCTCTATGTAGTACTGTGGAATAGAGTTCCGTGTAGTCATGGCTCTATGTAGTACTGTGGAATAGAGTTCCGTGTAGTCATGGCTCTATGTAGTACAGTGGAATAGAGTTCCGTGTAGTCATGGCTCTATGTAGTACTGTGGAATAGAGTTCCATGTAGTCATGGCTCTATGTAGTACTGTGGAATAGAGTTCCATGCAGTCATGGCTCTATGTAGTACTGTGGAATAGAGTTCCATGTAGTCATGGCTCTATGTAGTACTGTGGAATAGAGTTCCATATAGTCATGGCTCTATGTAGTACTGTGGAATAGAGTTCCATGTAGTCATGGCTCTATGTAGTACTGTGGAATAGAGTTCCATGTAGTCATGGCTCTATGTAGTACTGTGGAATAGAGTTCCATGTAGTCATCGCTCTATGTAGTACTGTGGAATAGAGTTCCATGTAGTCATGGCTCTATGTAGTACTGTGGAATAGAGTTCCATGTAGTCATGGCTCTATGTAGTACTGTGGAATAGAGTTCCATGTAGTCATGGCTCTATGTAGTACTGTGGAATAGAGTTCCATGTAGTCATGGCTCTATGTAGTACTGTGGAATAGAGTTCCATGTAGTCATGGCTCTATGTAGTACTGTGGAATAGAGTTCCATGTAGTCATGGCTCTATGTAGTACTGTGGAATAGAGTTCCATGTAGTCATGGCTCTATGTAGTACTGTGGAATAGAGTTCCATGTAGTCATGGCTCTATGTAGTACTGTACATTTCCCATAGTCTGCTCTGGACTTGGGGACTGTGAAGAGACCTCCTATATAGGGCACGAATGTGATAAGGGCCCACAGGACTCTGGTCAACAGTAGTGCACTATGTAGGTTATAGCAGGGCCCTGGTCAACAGTAGTGCACTATGTAGGTTATAGCAGGGCCCTGGTCAACAGTAGTGCACTATGTAGGTTATAGCAGGGCCCTGGTCAACAGTAGTGCACTATGTAGGTTATAGCAGGGCCCTGGTCAACAGTAGTGCACTATGTAGGTTATAGCAGGGCTCTGGTCAACAGTAGTGCACTATGTAGGTTATAGCAGGGCCCTGGTCAACAGTAGTGCACTATGTAGGTTATAGCAGGGCTCTGGTCAACAGTAGTGCACTATGTAGGTTATAGCAGGGCCCTGGTCAACAGTAGTGCACTATGTAGGTTATAGCAGGGCCCTGGTCAACAGTAGTGCACTATGTAGGTTATAGCAGGGCCCTGGTCAACAGTAGTGCACTATGTAGGTTATAGCAGGGCCCTGGTCAACAGTAATGCACTATGTAGGTTATAGCAGGGCCCTGGTCAACAGTAGTGCACTATGTAGGTTATAGCAGGGCCCTGGTCAACAGTAGTGCACTATGTGGGATAGCAGGGCCCTGGTCAACAGTAGTGCACTATGTAGGTTATAGCAGGGCTCTGGTCAACAGTAGTGCACTATGTAGGTTATAGCAGGGCCCTGGTCAACAGTAGTGCACTATGTAGGTTATAGCAGGGCCCTGGTCAACAGTAGTGCACTATGTAGGTTATAGCAGGGCCCTGGTCAACAGTAGTGCACTATGTAGGTTATAGCAGGGCCCTGGTCAACAGTAATGCACTATGTAGGTTATAGCAGGGCCCTGGTCAACAGTAGTGCACTATGTAGGTTATAGCAGGGCCCTGGTCAACAGTAGTGCACTATGTAGGTTATAGCAGGGCCCTGGTCAACAGTAGTGCACTATGTAGGTTATAGCAGGGCCCTGGTCAACAGTAATGCACTATGTAGGTTATAGCAGGGCCCTGGTCAACAGTAGTGCACTATGTAGGTTATAGCAGGGCCCTGGTCAACAGTAGTGCACTATGTAGGTTATAGCAGGGCCCTGGTCAACAGTAGTGCACTATGTAGGTTATAGCAGGGCCCTGGTCAACAGTAGTGCACTATGTAGGTTATAGCAGGGCCCTGGTCAACAGTAGTGCACTATGTAGGTTATAGCAGGGCCCTGGTCAACAGTAGTGCACTATGTAGGTTATAGCAGGGCCCTGGTCAACAGTAGTGCACTATGTAGGTTATAGCAGGGCCCTGGTCAACAGTAGTGCACTATGTAGGTTATAGCAGGGCCCTGGTCAACAGTAGTGCACTATGTAGGTTATAGCAGGGCCCTGGTCAACAGTAGTGCACTATGTAGGTTATAGCAGGGCCCTGGTCAACAGTAGTGCACTATGTAGGTTATAGCAGGGCTCTGGTCAACAGTAATGCACTATGTAGGTTATAGCAGGGCCCTGGTCAACAGTAGTGCACTATGTAGGTTATAGCAGGGCTCTGGTCAACAGTAGTGCACTATGTAGGTTATAGCAGGGCCCTGGTCAACAGTAGTGCACTATGTAGGTTATAGCAGGGCCCTGGTCAACAGTAGTGCACTATGTAGGTTATAGCAGGGCCCTGGTCAACAGTAGTGCACTATGTAGGTTATAGCAGGGCCCTGGTCAACAGTAATGCACTATGTAGGTTATAGCAGGGCTCTGGTCAACAGTAGTGCACTATGTAGGTTATAGCAGGGCCCTGGTCAACAGTAGTGCACTATGTAGGTTATAGCAGGGCCCTGGTCAACAGTAGTGCACTATGTAGGTTATAGCAGGGCCCTGGTCAACAGTAGTGCACTATGTAGGTTATAGCAGGGCCCTGGTCAACAGTAATGCACTATGTAGGTTATAGCAGGGCCCTGGTCAACAGTAGTGCACTATGTAGGTTATAGCAGGGCCCTGGTCAACAGTAGTGCACTATGTAGGTTATAGCAGGGCCCTGGTCAACAGTAGTGCACTATGTACTATGTAGGTTATAGCAGGGCCCTGGTCAACAGTAGTGCACTATGTAGGTTATAGCAGGGCCCTGGTCAACAGTAGTGCACTATGTAGGTTATAGCAGGGCCCTGGTCAACAGTAGTGCACTATGTAGGTTATAGCAGGGCCCTGGTCAACAGTAGTGCACTATGTAGGTTATAGCAGGGCCCTGGTCAACAGTAGTGCACTATGTAGGTTATAGCAGGGCCCTGGTCAACAGTAGTGCACTATGTAGGTTATAGCAGGGCCCTGGTCAACAGTAGTGCACTATGTAGGTTATAGCAGGGCCCTGGTCAACAGTAGTGCACTATGTAGGTTATAGCAGGGCTCTGGTCAACAGTAGTGCACTATGTAGGTTATAGCAGGGCCCTGGTCAACAGTAGTGCACTATGTAGGTTATAGCAGGGCTCTGGTCAACAGTAGTGCACTATGTAGGTTATAGCAGGGCCCTGGTCAACAGTAGAGCACTATGTAGGTTATAGCAGGGCCCTGGTCAACAGTAATGCACTATGTAGGTTATAGCAGGGCCCTGGTCAACAGTAATGCACTATGTAGGTTATAGCAGGGCCCTGGTCAACAGTAGTGCACTATGTAGGTTATAGCAGGGCCCTGGTCAACAGTAGTGCACTATGTAGGTTATAGCAGGGCCCTGGTCAACAGTAATGCACTATGTAGGTTATAGCAGGGCCCTGGTCAACAGTAGTGCACTATATAGGAAATAGGGTGGTATTTGGGCTCTACAGCCAAAGCTGTAGTTTGGTACCTTCATGGTCAAGAGCTGCAGCATACTCCTGTCTGATTTTGTTCCGTATGGCCCTCTTGCAGACCTCCTCTGAATCTTCCTCTGGGGCAGGGGGTGGGCTGGGCTCCTGAGCAGGGGAGGGAGGGCCTAAAAAAGGAAGTCACCCAAATTACACATCAAAATAAAGGCCTGGCGTCATTTTCAAGAGAAAATCCTCAAAACTGTTGACACAAAAATAAAGATGCTTGACACATACTGACGTGCAGGGATCCCAGTCCCATCAAACAAACAATGCTGATCATAGTAGCTTGTGACAGTAGATCATGTACTCAATTTAAAGAGGAACACTTATGAACGGTGAGAGGAGACGATTGTGGAGTGAAAGAGGCAAATCCAAATCTGGACCTTGAAGCTGGTGATTTTCATTGTTCCCCTCTAATAAAGGACTGATTTAGACCTGGGACACCAGTTGGGTACAATTATTTTCAGGTTGAACAGAAAACCAGCAGTACTCCGGACCTCCAGGCTCGGATTTGAAAACCACTGGGGTAGAATAAGTCCAACCTTTCTTCTTGGTGCCAGCTTTCTTCTTGTCCTTGCCAGAGTTGGCTGCGGCGGCTGCAGCGGAGGCTTGGGACATTCTCTGTAGCCGTTCTCTATCCATCTGCTGCTGAGCCTCCTCATTCTCCTCTGCCTCGCGTTGAGCCGCCTCCACTGACACCTGGACACACACAACTACCCATGAGAAACACACACATACGCACGCACGCACGCAAACACACACACACACTTCTTCACCATGTTGTTGATGGCTGTCAGAGCAGTCTGATAGATGTCGTGCAGCAGCTTCTCGTCGGGATCCTGGAAGCCTTTCTGTTTCATAGAGGCCACTTCGGTAGAGGGAGGTCTGCGGGGAATCAGTGGAACACTGCAATAACAGACGAACAAAATCACACGATGCAAAACGCATCATCAATGGAAGTTCTTGCTCTGTACTGAAAGTGCCTTATATTGAAAACCTGTCTGCTGTCATGCAAAACAAAACATGGGATTGAATTAACAGTGGACTTATGTGAACAAAGTTCTACAATATTGTTTTTGTAGGAAATATCCCTTTGACGTGTCTATATTTTTACCAAGGTGAGAGGTAAATTGGGCAGTGCTTTCTCTTACACTTTGGTTTTCTTCTTCTCGTCTCCTTCACAGTCTCTTTTACCAGCACTCTTGGTGACTCTTTCAGAACTGGAGGGACAGGAGTGTTTAATGAGGAGACGACAGTAACAATTGATGAAAACCTAATAATGTAAATTCCCCTAAATAAGCAAAGGTATTAACTATTGAAATAGCTGTGACTCTCCCTGACTGGCATTGACATACCAGATCAAATGGGTCCGTGCTGTGATTGACTGCGCAAAATAAATGGCTACTTCATTATGCTCTGCATAAATGGATAATAACTGACAGAAAATCCGGATTTGGGCCAAGGGAGAGCAGCTAGCTAGGTCAGTTTCTATTATGCATCAATGGAGAATAACTGTCAGAAAAGCCGGTGTGTATTCATTAGGGCACACCGTAGCGAAACATTTTTCAATAGAAAAAAAAGAAAAACTGTTTTGCAACCAAAACAGAAGTTCTATTATTGGACAAATGTAGATTGGTCCCTCCTTGTTTGCTTCCGTTTGGTTCAGAATGGTTTCTAGTGAATACACCCTAGGTATTTCGGATGAATCTGTACGAATCCCTTCCCCTGAGCAGCAGCCTTCTGCTTGCCTCTTGGATTTGTCAGTCTGGGTTCCTGGCTCCTCCAGCGCCACGATGTCTAGCAGTGGAATACAGGTGAATTCTGGCCCCGCCTCAGGCAGCACCTGTTTGTACATGCCTGTGTAGTAATCCCGCAGGAGACGTAGAGAGTCCTGGAATCGGTCCACTTCCACCTGGAGGAGGACAACACTAGTACATCAGTGTGCGTGTCAGCCAAGGAGCTAACCAACCTCGAAATGGAGAAAAAAAACAAACCTGAAACATTCCCGTTTTCACTAATACATGTAAGCAATTGCACAGTCGCTCATGACAGATGTAACAATTAGGGACGGTTTCCCAGACACATATTAAGCCTAGTCCTGAATTTAAAAATATATATGTACAAAGTTGAAGTCGGAAATTTACATACACCTGAGCCAAATACATTTAAACTCAGTTTTTTCACAATTCCTGACATAGTGAAAATTCCCTGTTTGAGGTCAGTTAGGATCACCACTTTATTTTAAGAATGTGAAATGTCGAAATAATAGTAGAGAGAATGATTTATTTCAGCTTTTATTTCTTTCATCACCTTCCCAGTGGGTCAGAAGTTAACATACACTCAATTTGTATTTGGGAGCATTGCCTTTAAATTGTTTAACTTGGGTCAAACGTTTCAGGTAGCCTTCCACAAGCTTCCCACAATAATTTGGGTGAATTTTGGCCCATTCCTCCTGACAGAGGTGGTGTAACTGAGTCAGGTTTGTAGGCATCCTTGCTCACACAAGCTTTTTAAGTTTTGGCCACAAATTTTCTATGGGATTAAGGTCAGGGCTTTGTGATGGCCACTCCAATACCTTGACTTTGTTGTCCTTAAGTCATTTTGTCACAACTTTGGAAGTATGCTTGGAGTCATTGTCCATTTGGAAGACCCATTTACGACCAAGCTTTAGCTTCCTGACTGATGTCTTGAGACGTTGCTTCAATATATCCACATAATTGTCCTGCCTCATGATGCCATCTAGTTTGTGAAGTGCACCAGTCCCTCCTGCAGCAAAGCACCCCCACAACATGATGCTGCCACCCCCGTGCTTCACGGTTGGGATGGTGTTCTTTGGCTTGTAAGCCTCCCCCTTTTTCTTCCAAACATAACGATGGTCATTATGGCCAAACAGTTCTATTTTTATTTCATCAGACCAGAGGACATTTCTCCAAAAAGTATGATCTTTGTCCCCATGTGCAGTTGCAAACCATAGTCTGGCTTTTTATGGCGGTTTTGGAGCAGTGGCTTCTTCCTTGCTGAGTGGCCTTTCAGGTTATGTCGATATGCCATTTATCGGCATATAAGATATGTCGATAACCACACGGTGGTTGGAACCAAAAACCTCAAATTTGGACTCATCAGACCAAAGGACAGATTTCCACCGGTCTAATGTCCATTGATTGTGTTTCTTGGCCAAAGCAAGTCTCTTCTTCTTAATGGTGTCCTTTAGTAGTGGTTTCTTTGCAGCAATTCGACCCTGAAGGCCAGATTCACGCAGTCTCCTTGGAACAGTTCATGTTGAGATGTGTCTGTACTTGAAATCTGTGAAGCATTTATTTGGGCTGCAAGCAGAGGTGCAGTTAACTCTAATGAACTTATCCTCTGCAGCAGAGGTAACTCTGGGTCTTCCTTTCCTGTGGCGGTCCTCATGAGAAGACAGTTTCATCATAGCGCTTGATGGGATTGTGACAAGACTTGAAGAAACTTTAAAAGTTCCTGAAATTCTAAAGTATTGATTGACCTTTGTATCTTAATGTAATGATGGATTGTCGTTTCTCTTTGCTTATTTTAGCTGTTCTTGTCATAATGTGGACTTGGTCTTTTACCAAATAGGGCTATATTCTGTATATCACCGCTACCTTGTCACAACAAAACTGATTGTCTCTAATGCATTAAGAAGAAAATAAATTCCTCAAATGAACTTTTAACAAGGCACACCTGTTAATTGAAATGCATTTCAGGTGACTACCTTATGAAGCTGGTTGAGAGAATGCCAAGAGTGTGCAACGCTGTCATCAAGGCGAAGGGTGGATACTTTGAAGAATCTCAAATATAAAATATATTTTGATTTGTTTAAAACATTTTTGGTTACTTCATGATTCCATGTGTTATTTCATAGTTTTGATGTCTTAACTATTATTCTACAATGTAGAAAATAGTAAAAATAAAGAAAAATCCTGGAATAAGTAGGCATCTCCAAACTTTTGACTGGTGCTGTATATATTTATATATATATATATTTTAAATGTTTTATTGTCACATACACCAGTGATATGTGTTGTTTTAAAGTGCAGTGATATGTATTGTTTTAAAGGGTCAGGCAGTAGTATGGCGCCCCTGGAGCAAATTTAAGATGGAGATTCTAATTTCAACTTGCTTTTTATTGTCAGCTGGCAAGCGCATGTGATATTTGGTTCTGGGTGATGCTGAGATAACATGTTCATGAACAGGATGGGAGGAGCATCACCTGCATTAGTGTGGAGAAATGGTTGATGAGCACCGCCGTGTGGTCTTCCAGCCAGCCGTCGCACATGATCGCCGCCCGCTCCTGCCCCACTTCTTCCTTACGCTTATCACAGATGTCCCACAGACGCTCGCGCAGGTCCTGCAGTGTCACGACACCAGACGAGACAGATAGACAAACACAGACAGAAGGACAGACCGACGAGACAGAAGGACGGATAGACAGACGGACCAACATAGCGACAGACAGCCTCTCAGTATTGACAGGCAATGGGAAAAACAACAGACATGAGCAAATGTCATAACAGACACGGCTTTGATGGCGTTTGTGTTACTGTAGCCTACATCCAGACGCTGGTGCAGCTCTGCCTTGGTCTCCTCGTCATCTCTCATGTCCTTGGGGATGCTGTTATAGTTCTGCTGCCACTGGGACACAAACTCTTGCTTCAGGTCGGGCCGTCGGAGGTACTGCTTAAACTCCTCTCTGCAAGCGTCACAAGATAAGAGTTAGAGTTACTTCTCTCTGTTCACACTGTACATATCCCAAATGCAGTGTGGTAGACGGCAGGAAGAGGTGAGGGGAGTGGTAATCGAAGAGAGATATCTTGCAGGTCGCTGGCTCCACCCCAAAGCCTTATATGGACTTCCTGCTCCAACGAGGCAAGACTGTAAATCGTTAAGCCAGGGAGTGCTTGGGGATAAAGGAGGAAGCGGCCTTCACAAAGTGGCAGAGGAGATGAGAGACAAGAAAGGTATGAAGGGTGAGAGAAACGAGAGCAAAAAATAAAAAATAAATAAATAAAAAAACAAAATAAAATAATAATAATAATCTGTGTGATTGCCTGTTGTGACCTGGAATGTTGGATTACCCCCCCTTGTGTACTGGATTGGCTGAGGACCCAAGTGTGAGGATTTCCCCCTGGAAAATGGAATGGACAAAGGGAACAGCTTGTGGATTGTGAGGTGATTTCCCCATGTACCAAAATCCCTAATAAACGTCCCCTTTGCGTTCTATTTGTGCTACTGGTTTTGTTATTGAACTTGGTGACATGGAAACCCCACACCCTTGATCTTTTTACAGCAATAGTATAGATCCAAGTCACCCTCACTGATGCGAGATCAGATCAAAAAACAACAGACATGACTTGAAATCACTGGACATTTTAATAATGTTTACATATTTTTTGCATTACTCATATGTATATACTGTATCCTATTCTACTGTATCTTAGACTATGCCGCTCTGACATTGCTCGTCCAAATATTTCTATATTCTTAATTCCATTCCTTTGCTTTAGATTTGTGTGTATTGTTGTGAAATTGTTAGATGTTACTGCACTGTTGGAGATAGGAACAGAAGCATTCTGCTACACCCGCAATAACATCTGTTAAACACGTGTATTTGACCAATAACATCTGTTAAACACGTGTATGTGGCCAATAACATCTGTTAAACACGTGTATGTGGCCAATAACATCTGTTAAACACGTGTATGTGGCCAATAACATCTGTTAAACACGTGTATGTGACCAATAACATCTGTTAAACACGTGTATGTGACCAATAACATCTGTTAAACACGTGTATGTGGCCAATAACATCTGTTAAACACGTGTATGTGGCCAATAACATCTGTTAAACACGTGTATTTGACCAATAACATCTGTTAAACACGTGTATGTGGCCAATAACATCTGTTAAACACGTGTATGTGGCCAATAACATCTGTTAAACACGTGTATGTGGCCAATAACATCTGTTAAACACGTGTATGTGACCAATAACATCTGTTAAACACGTGTATTTGACCAATAACATCTGTTAAACATGTGTATGTGGCCAATAACATCTGTTAAACACGTGTATGTGGCCAATAACATCTGTTAAACATGTGTATTTGACCAATAACATCTGTTAAACACGTGTATTTGACCAATAACATCTGTTAAACACGTGTATTTGACCAATAACATCTGTTAAACACGTGTATTTGACCAATAACATCTGTTAAACACGTGTATTTGACCAATAACATCTGTTAAACACGTGTATGTGGCCAATAACATCTGTTAAACACGTGTATTTGACCAATAACATCTGTTAAACACGTGTACTTGACCAATAACATCGGTTAAACACGTGTATGTGGCCAATAACATCTGTTAAACATGTGTATGTGGCCAATAACATCTGTTAAACACATGTATGTGACCAATAACATCTGTTAAACACATGTATGTGACCAATAACATCTGTTAAACACGTGTATGTGACCAATAACATCGGTTAAACACGTGTATGTGACCAATAACATCTGTTAAACACGTGTATGTGACCAATAACATCTGTTAAACACGTGTATGTGGCCAATAACATCTGTTAAACACATGTATGTGACCAATAACATCTGTTAAACACGTGTATGTGACCAATAACATCTGTTAAACACGTGTGTGACCAATAACATCTGTTAAACACGTGTATGTGACCGATAACATCTGTTAAACACGTGTATGTGACCAATAACATCTGTTAAACATGTGTATGTGGCCAATACAATTTGGTTAGAGATCAGCACAGATGAAAAGTTGTGAGATGGCATGTCACGTGAAATATATTTTAAGTGCATTTAACAGGCATCACTGTTGTAAGAAAGGAGGTAATAATACCGTAGCCTGGTCCCAGATCTGTTTGTGATATAGGAGTTCACAGATCTGGGACCAGGAGAAATAATATGGGTTTGTCAGAGTCGGGTTAAATGTGGAAGATCCATTTCAGTTGTACGGGGTGGCAGGGTAGCCTAGTGGTTAGAGTGTAGAGGCGGCAGGGTAGCCTAGTGGTTAGAGCGTTGGACAAGTAACCGAAAGGTTGCAAGTTCGAATCCCCGAGCTGACAAGGTACAAATCTGTCGTTCTGCCCCTGAACAGGCAGTTAACCCACTGTTCCTAGGCCGTTATTGAAAATAAGAATTTGTTCTTAACTGACCTGCCTAGTAAAATAAATAAAATTAAATTGTACAACTGACTCGGTTTTCTCTTACGTCCACTAAACGATGTCAAATTTTATTTTATTAGTAACCTGCACCGAATACAATAACAGCCTGACAGTGAAATGCTTACTTATGAGCCCCTAACCAACAATGCAGTTTAAAAATATACAGATAAGAGTAAGAAATACAAGTAATTAAAGAGCAGCAATAAAATAACAATAGCGAGACTATATACAGGGGATACCGGTACAGAGTCAATGTGGGGGGTACCAGTTGAGGTAATATGTACATGTAGGTAGAGTTATTAAAGTGACTATGCATAGATAACAAGAGAGTAGCAGCGGTGTAAAAGAGGAGGGGGGTAGCTATTTGATTAGATATTCGGGAGTCTTATGGCTTGGGGATAGAAGCTCTTTAGAAGCCTCTTGGACCGCGAATTGGCGCTCCAGTTTGTCGTGCGGTATCAGAGAGAACAGTCTATGACTAGGGTGGCTGGAGTCTGACCATTTTTAGGGCCTTCCTCTGACAGTGCCTGGTATAGAGGTCTTGGATGGCAGGAAACTTGGCCCCAGTGATGTACTGGGCTGTTCGCACTACCCTCTGTAGTGCCTTGCGGTCGGAGGCTGAGCAGTTGCCATACCAGGCAGTGATGCAACCAGTCTTGATTCTCTCGATGGTGCAGCTGTAGAACCTTTTGAGGATCTGAGGACCCACGCCAAATCTTTTCAGTCTCCTGAGGGGGAATAGGTTTTGTCGTGCCCTCTTCACGACTGTCTTGGTGTGATTGGACCATGTTAGTTTGATGGTGATGTGGACACCAAGGAACTTGAAGCTTTCAACCTGCTCTACTGCAGCCCCGTCGATGAGAATGGGGGCGTACTCGGTCGTCCTTTACTTGTAGTTCACAATAATCTCCTTTGTCTTGATCACGTTGAGGGAGAGGTTGTTGTCCTGGCACCACACGGCCATATGTCTCGTCGTTGATCAGGCCTACCACTGTTGTGTCTTCGGCAAACTTAATGATGGTGTTGGAGTCGTGCCTGGCTGTGCAGTCATGAGTGAACAAGGAGTACAGGAGGGGACTGAGCACCCACCCCTGAGGGGCCCCTGTGTTGAGGATCAGCGTGGCGGATGTGTTGTTACCTACCCTTATCACCTCGGGGCGGCCCGTCAGGAAGTCCAGGATCCAGTTGCAGAGGGAGGTGTTTAGTCCCAGGGTCCTTAGTTTATTGATGAGATTTGAGGGCAATATGGGGTTGAACGCTGAGCTGTAGTCAATGAATAGCATTCTCACATAGGTGTCCCTTTTGTCCAGGTGGGAAAGGGCACTGTGGAGTGCAATAGAGATTGCATCATCTGGAGATCTGTTGGAGCGGTATGCAAATTGGAGTGGGTCTAGGGTTTATGGGATAATGGTGTTGATGTAAGCCATGACCAGCCTTTCAAAGCACTTCATGGCTACAGACGTGAGTGCTACGGCTGCTAGTAATTTAGGCAGGTTACCTTAGCTGCTAGGAGCGCCGCCTCTGGGTGAGCGTTTTCCTATGGCGGAATACAGCTCATTCAATGCTGTCTTAGTGCCAGCCTCCGTCTGTGGAGGTATATAAACAGCTACAAAAAATACAGATGAAAACTCTCTAGGTAGATAGTGTGGTGTACAGCTTATCAGGCGGCCAGCAATAGCTCGAGACTTCCTTAGATATCATGCACCAGCTGTTAATTACAAAAATACATAGTCCGCAGCCCCTTGTCTTACCAGATGCCGCTGTTCTATCCTGCCGGTACAGCATATAACCAGCCAGCTGTATGTTGATAGTGTCGTCATTCAGCCACGACTCCATGAAGCATAAGATATTACAGTTTTGAATGTCCTGTTGGTAGTTTAATCTTCCGTTAGGTCTTCGTTTTTATTCTCCAAGGATTGCACTTTTGCTAGCAGAATGGAAGGAAGTTGGGGTTTATTTGATCGCCTACGAATTCTCAGAAGGCAGCCCGCCCTCTGGCCCCTTTTTCTCCACCTCCTCTTCACGCAAACTACGGGGATCTAGACCTGTTCCCGAGAAAGCAGTGTATTGTTCCTCATCAGACTCATTCAGACTTGTTAATTCTTAAGGCTAGGGGGCAGTATTCGGAAGTTCAGATGACTGACGTGCCCAAAGTAAACGGACTGTTACTCAGGCCCAGAAGCTAGGATATGCATATAATTGGTAGCATTGGATAGAAAACACTCTGACGTTTCTAAAACTGTTAAAAATAATGGTATGGCTCACAGTCCATTCAAATGCTTGTCTATGGGATATTCAAAGGAATTCCTCCCAGATTGCAGTTCCTATGGCTTCCACTAGATATCAACAGTCTTTAGAAAGGGTTTCAGGCTTGTTTTCTGAAAAATTAATTAGTAGTTGTAGTTTTTCAAGGTGGCTCTCATTTTGACTGTAGTCTTGTGGCGCGCGTGGATGAGGGTGCGCACCTCGTTATTTATCTCCGGTATTGAACATACTACATTCTGTCTTAAATTGTATCATTTATTTACATATTAGGGTACCTGGGGATTGATTAGAAACGTTGTTTGACTTGTTTGGACCAAGTTTATTGGTAACTTTCGGATTCCTTTGTCTGCCTGTTGAATGAGTGGAACGGGTGGATTACGGAATCAAACGCACCAACTAAACTGACTTTTTTGGTATATAAAGGACTTTATCGAACAAAATGACCATTTGTTGTGTAGCTACGACCCTTGGGATTGCAAACAGAGGAAGATCTTCAAAGGTAAGTGATTTATTTTATCGCTATTTCTGATTTTTGTGACGCCTCTGCTGGTTTGGAAAATATTTTTAATGCTAGTGTATGCGGGGCGTTGTCCTCAGATTTCACCGGATGTTGTCGAGGTGGGTCAGTAGCGCCCCACCTAGCCCAAAGAAGTTTTAAAGGAAAAAATGGTATTTTGCCAGTCCGTTGTGAGTAATCGCGGTCCTGATGTCCAGAAGTTATTTTCAGTCATAAGAGATAGTAGCAGCAACATAATGTACAAAATAAAAAAAATAAAAAGTTACAAACAACGCAAATAAACAAACAAAAAACACAATCACTTGGGAAAACGTAAAACGTCAGCCCTCTTCTCCGGCGCCATTGTTAAAACTTAGCGCTAGGCCTATTTTTTATCCTGAAGCCAGGATATGCATATAATTGGTACCATTGAAAATAAAACACTTTTAAGTTTGTAGAAATGTTAAAATAATGTAGGAGAATATAACACAATAGATATGGTAGGAGAAAATCCAAAGAAAAACCAACCATATTTTTGTTGTTGTTGAGAGAGTCCATCCTCTTAGAAGTGCAAGAGATAGGTCATATTGAAAATTAGCTCCCTGGATGCAATTCCTATGGCAGTCTATGTTCAAGGTTCCAGGCTTGAAAACTTCAAAAACGAATAAGAAATAACAGTTTTAGTAAGACAGTCTTGGAAATTCGTGTTTGCGCGCGCCATGAAGACATTTATGCACCTGCTAAAATTAGTTTCCTATTGAACATACTTCTTTCCGAAATAAATATTATAGTTTGATTACATTTTAGGGTGAGTAAATAGAAACCTTTTCTGACTTGTTGAAACAAAGTTTAGGGGTAGATTTTCGGATTCCTCCTTCCTCGATGGCCCAAACTAAACTGACTTTTTTGGATATAAAGAAGGATTTTATCTAACAAAACGACACTACAGGTTATAGCTGGGACCATTTGGATGACAAATCAGAGGAATATTTTCAAAAAGTGAATATTTAATCATTATATGTGAATGTATGAAACCTGTGCCAGTCGAAAAATATTTTGATATTGGGCGCCGTCCTCAAACAATCGCATGGCATGTTTTCACTGTAATAGCTACTGTAAATCGGACAGTACAATTAGATTAACAAGAATTTAAGCTTTCAGCTGACAAGACACTTATATGTACCTAAATGTTTAAAATCCATAATATTTATGATAATTTATTTGATTTGCGCGCCCTCCAGTTTCACCGGAAGTTGTCCCGCTAGCGGGACACCGATCCTTTATCCTCACCTGATGTTAAACAGATGGTGAATGATCAAGATACGTTCTGTGCGCAGGTTCTGCAACACAGCCTTGATGTTAGTCACATAGGAGTTACACACGTTCTCCCAGTATGGAACCAGGTACTCTGGTATCTCCTGGGGAAGAGAGACAAAAGATGTCCTGGGGTGAAGGTTCCCATAGTTACAGATCTAAGATCAGCTTTCTTTTCCCCAATTCCAACCTTAAACATTAGTGGGAGAAATGCACAACTGACTCAAGATCAGTGTCTAGGGGCAACTTCACCCTACTCCACAAAAGAAAGTCGAATGGGGAAATGCAGGCTCAAACATAGCCAGAGACCAGGCCAATGAGTGTAAATAGAAGTTTGGGAGGTCCCTCTTGTGGCCATCCATGGCTATCGGAAATGACTCAACTCAACCGTATCGTTCTCGACCTCCTTGATTTCAAGAATGAGGGCAGAAGGGCCAATGCCTGGTTCTCTTTGTTAATTGATTTGTAATTTGCCTGAACCTTTATGCTGAACACATCCATGCATTCTGACTGAGAGCTAATGAGACTATGCATTCTGACTGAGAGCTCATGAGACTATGCATTCTGACTGAGAGCTCATGAGACTATGCATTCTGACTGAGAGCTCATGAGACTATGCATTCTGACTGAGAGCTCATGAAACTATGCATTCTGACTGAGAGCTCATGAGACTATGCATTCTGACTGAGAGCTCATGAGACTATGCATTCTGACTGAGAGCTCATGAGACTATGCATTCTGACTGAGAGCTCATGAGACTATGCATTCTGACTGAGAGCTCATGAGACTATGCATTCTGACTGAGAGCTCATGAGACTATGCATTCTGACTGAGAGCTCATGAGATTATACATTCTGACTGAGAGCTAATGGGAAGAGAAAAAGCCCATGCAAACCTATAATGGTTCTCTTGTCTTCCACCAGTACAGGGTAAAGTTCCCCCTAGGTACAGATCTAGGATCAGCTTCTGTTTTTCCCCATCCTAACCTTAACCACCAGTGGGGAAAATGCTAAACTGATCCAAGATTAGCATCTATTGGGAAACAACACCCTACTCCTACTGTACCTTGGGAAGGGGCTCGTCCACATACACCCAGTGTGCAGTACCAGAGGTGGGAGCTAGGGGCTCTGTAGAGCTGGTCACACCATGGGCATTCTCAAAGGAGGAGGCTATGGACAACCTTCTAGAATGCCCCACGGCTCCTCCTGGAAGCAATGGGGAAAAAGGGATATTTTATTTCTTAAAGGAACGGGGCAGTCCCACTCCTCTCATATTCATTGTTTTTTGGATTGGATATAGAAAGGAAATTGAGTGTCTTCCAAAGACCCTAGGCCACCATACCTCTTCTTTTTTAAATATTTTTTATAAATGTGGTTTAAAAACAGTGTGAGAGCAACTGTTGTTTGTTGTAGAATGTTACTAATAGCTAGGCTGATATCAGTAATGGACCTGATCCTGACTTGGACAGCTTAAGATGGACATCTTTCCCTTCGAATGTGTTCTTCTCCATGTTGCTCTGTGAACCTACAGAATGGAACAGAACTGTTTGACCACATGGTTCTCTTGTCTTTGAAATAAACTATCTGTGCCTTCACGACTGTTCTGGTGTGAGAGGACCATGTTAAGTCAAAAGTAGTGCTGTATGTAGGGAATAGGGTGCCATTTGATACACTGCGTGGTTGTTAGCCGACCTTTGGGGGAGCAAGAGTTGGACTTGGAGCTGGAGCATTTCACAGGTGGAGTCAGGCCCTCCTGGGTGAGGGTGGAGGTGGACTCAGCGGGAGCTGGGACCGCAACCGGAGTTACCTGGACGAGAGCAGTTGAGACCGATGGTGCCTTCCCACTGTCCAAAACAACTCCCTCACCTGGTGGGTCAAAATAATTACACATAGAACAACTTTAGGAACAGTAGGCATCTCACTGGGCAATTTTAGAGTCAAAGTAGCATTAAGTCAAATCTCTCATTTTGGGGAATGAATATCTTATCTTAAAATCAACCATTCCCTTAGTGCCCTGTACCTTTTTCCGATTGCATCATGGCCTGGTACAGGATGGATTCCACTTTTCTAAAGAGCATGTCCTCCGACATCTCAGCATTCAGTCTCATCAGAATGCTCTGTTTACCAGAGAACCACTTCTCCAGCTTGGGCCAGGTATCCTGGAAGGCTGTGATCCTGCAGTGATAATAACAAAGGCTGTATTCATTAGCGCACACCATAGCTAAATGTTGTGCAATGGAAAAAAATGTGTTTGTTATTGGACAAATTAAGGTGGGTCCCCTCCCCGTTTTGGCCTGTTTTGCTTCTGTTTGGTTCCTAGTGAATACACTCAATGTGTGAAGAGAACAATGGTGTGTCAGTGGGCTAGTTTAAAAGTTCAAAGACACTCAGAGCCCTGAAAATCACTTACAACAATGTTAGAGATGATGTACTCAATAATCAGACCTGGGTTCAAATAGTATTTATTTTTCTTTCAAACCATTTAGTTCTACTTGATTGATCTTGACTGGCACCATGGCACCAATGGAGTAGTCCCAAAAGTGTAATGCCCTCCCACTTTGTCACCTAAGGCAGTCTCAATCAAAGGCTCAAATTATTTGAAGGAAAACAAATACTACTTGAACCCAGATATGCGTCTTGTGGTCATCGTACTAACTGTACCTGTGCTGGATCTGTCTCTTCTCCAGGCTCTTGTCCCTGGCGATGACAACGTTGTGCTCTCTAGCAGGGGCACAGCTCTCCTCACCAGCCCCGGCCAGGCCAGAGCTCTCCTCCTCATCTACAAATACAGTCTGTCTGTGTCATTCATTACTCACATGCAACTCATATGACACGTGGAGAATGTTGAGAGCAGGGGTGGGCGATTCCAGTCCTCGGGGGCCTGATTGGTGTCACACGTTTTCTCCATCCCCAGCAAACACAGCTGATTAATCACATTACATTCTAAACTGAAGATCATGATTAGGTGAATATTGGAGTCAGGGGTGTTAGCTGGGACTGGGACAAAGCTGTGACACCAATCAAGCCCCCGAGGACTGGAATCGCCCATCCCTGGTCAAGGGCTTCAAGTTCCTCGGTGTCCACATCACTTTAAGACTTAACATGGTCCTCTCACACCAGAACAGTTGTGAAGGCATGGTAACACCTCTTCTCCCTCAGGAGGCTGAAACGATTTGGTATCCTCAGGAACTTTTACAGTTGCACAATCGAGAGCATCCTGACTTGTTGTATCGCCGTCTGGTATGGTAACTGCAATGCCCATGACCAGAAGGCCCTACAGAGTGTGGTGCGAATAGCCCAGCGCATCACTCGGGGCGAGATCCCTGCCATCCAGGACATACAGTGTATTCGGAAGGTACACAACACCCTTGACTTTTTCCACATTTTGTTACGTTACAGCATTGTTCTAAACTTGATTAAATAGTTTATTCCCCTCATCAATCGACACACAATACCCCACAATGACGAAGCAAAAACAGGTTTAGACATTGGTTCAAATTTATTCAAGACCCTTTACTCAGTACTTTGTTGAAGCACCTTTAGCAGCGATTATAGCCACAAGTCTTCTTGGCTGTGACGCTACAAGATTCCCCAAATATAGGTGTGCCAGTTTCTCATTCTGCTTAGGGTCGTTGTCCTGTTGGAAAGTGAACCTTCGCCCCAGTCTGATGTCCTGAGCGCTCTGGAGCAGGTGTTCATTAAGGATCTCTCTCTGTACTTTGCTCCGTTCAGCTTTCCCACGATCCTAACTAGCATCCCAGTCCCCGCCTCTGAAAAACATCCCCACAGCATGATGCTGTCACCACCATATTTCACTGTAGGGATGGTGCCAGGTTTCCTCCAGACGTGCCGCTTGGCATTCAGGCCATAGAGTTCAATCTTGGTTTCATCAGACCAGAGAATCTTGTTTCTCATGGTCTGAGAGTCCTTCAGGTGCCTTCTGGAAAACTCCAAGCAGGCTGTCATGTGCCTTTTACTGAGGAGTGGCTTCCGTCTGGCCACTCTACCATAAAGGCCTGAGTGCTGCAGAGGTGGTTGTCCTTCTAAGGTTCTCCCATCTCCACAGAGGAACTCTGGAGCTCTGTCTGAGTGACCATTGGGTTCTTGGTCAACTCCCTGACCAAGGGCTTTCTCCCCTGATTACTCAGTTTGGTCAGACGGCCAGCTCTAGGAAGAGTCTTGGTGGTTCCAAACTTCTTCCATTTAAGAATGATGGATGCCACTGTGTTCTTGGGGACCTTCAATGCTGCAGAAACATTTTGGTACCCTTCCCCAGATCTGTGCCTCAAACCCAATTGTGTCCCGGAGCTCTACGGGCAATTCCTTTGACCTCATGGCTTGGTTTTTTGCTTTGACATACACTGTCAACTGTGGGACCTTAAATAGACAGGTGTGTGCCTTTCTAAATTATGTCTAATCAATTGAATTTACCACAGGTGGACTCCAATCAAGTTGTAGAAACAGCTCAAGGATGATCAATGGAAACGGGTTTCACCTGAGTTCAATATCGAGTCTCATAGCAAAGGGTCTGAATACTTGTGTAAAGATATTTCTGTTTTTTTTGTGCTACTTTTTTCTAATAACCTGCTTGTTCGCTTTGTCATGATTGGGTATTGTGATGTCATTATATGGTATTGTGATGTCATTATGAGGTATTGTGTGTAGATTTATAAGGGATTATTTTTAATCAATTTTAGAACAAAGCTGTAAAGTAACAAAATGTGTAAAAAGCCAAAGGGGTCTGAATACTTTCCGAATGCACTGTACATGCCAGGCGGTGTCTGAGAAAGGACTGAAAAAATGCCAAGGACTCCAGCCACCCAAGACATGGACTGTTCTCCATGCTCACGTCCAGCAGGCGGTACCGGTGCATCAAGGCTCAGACCAACAGACTCCTAAACAGCTTCAATGCCCTGAACATAAGAATGTTAAATGGCTAACAACTAGTGCTCTCCCTCTCCCACAGACCTCTTCCATACTGACCCTATGCCCATCCCCTGGTCTCTACCCACTCAGACACAACCTACGCTGCTGCTTAAATTATTATTGATTCAATGTGTTACTCCTTTAAACTGCTGTCCATTGATTATTGATTGCCATTACCATTAGTATCTATCTATTTATCCTGCTACTGGTTTCGATTACTCCTGTTTACATGTATATATTACCATTAGTATCTATCTACTTATCCTGCTACTGGTCACTATTACGCATGTTTAGATGGACACTGAACAAAAATATAAACGGAACATGCAACAATTTCAAAGATTTTACTGAGTTACAGTTCATATAAGCAAATCAATCAATTGAAATAAATAAATGAGGCCCTCATCTATGGGTTTCACATGACTGGGAATACAGATATGCATCTGTTGGTCACAGATACCTTTAAAAAAGGTAGGGGCGTGTATCAGAAAACCAGTCAGTATCTGGTGTGATCACCATTTTCTTCATGCACTGTGACACATCTTCGCATAGAGTTGATCAAGCTGTTGATTGTGGCCTGTGGAATGTTGTCAAACCCCTCTTGGCTGTGCGAAGTTGCTGGATATTGGCACAAACTGGAATACGCTGTCATACATGTCGATTCAGAGCATCCCAAACTTGCTCAATGGGTGACATGTCTGGTGAGTATACTGACCATGGAAGAACTGGGCCATTTTCTGCTTCCAGGAATTGTGTTCCGATCCTTGTGACATGGGGCCGTGCATTATCATGCTGAAACATGAGGTGATGGAGGTGGATGAATGGCATGACAATGGTCCACAGGATCTCGTCATGGTATCTCTGTGCATTCAAATTTCCATTGATAAAATGCAATTGTGTTCATTGTCTGTAGTTTATGCCTGCTCATACCATAACCCCATCGCCACCATGGGGCACTCTGTTCACAACACTGACATCAGCAAACCGCTCGCCCACAACACACCATACACGCTGCCTGCCATCTGCCCGGTACAGTTGAAACCGGGATTCATCCGTGAAGAGCACACTTGTCCAGTGGCCATCGAATGTGAGTATCTGCTCGCTGAAGTCGGTTACGCCGCCCAACTGCATTCAGGGCAAGACGCTGGTGAGGACGATGAGCACGCAAATGAGCTTCCCTGAGACGGTTTCTGACCGCTATTGCAGAAAAATTTTGGTTGTGCAAACCCACAATTTCATCAGCTGTCCGGGTGGCTGGTCTCAGACGATCCTGCAGATGAAGAAGCCGGATGTGGAGGTCCTGGGCTGAACATTTTAGATTGGCCTTTATTATCCCCAGCACAAGGTGCGCCTGTGTAATGATCCTGCTGTTTAATCAGCTTCTTGATATGCCACACCTGTCAGGTAGATTCATTATCTTAGAAAAGGAAAAATGACAAGGATGTAAACAAATTTGTATACAACATTTTAATAAGCTTTTTGTGCGTATGTAAAATGGCTGACTTTTTTTTCAGCTCATGAAACATGGGACAAACACTTTACATGCGTTTATATTTTTGTTCAGTGTGTTCTGACTTTATAAAAAAATATTCTATTATTATCTATATTATTCTCATCTATATTATTACTATTATCTATATTATTACTGTTATCTATATTACTACTATCTATATAATTCTTATCTATATTATTACTATTATCTATATTATTCTTATCTATATTATTACTATCTATATTATTATTAGCTATATTATTACTATTATCTATTTTATTTGTATCTATATTATTACTATATATATATATATATATATATATATATATATATATATTACTATTATCTATATTACTACTATCTATATTACTATTATCTATATTACTATTATCTATATTACTATTATCTATATTATTATTATCTGTATTATTATCACTGTATTGTTGGGAAAGAGATAACTGTACTGTTAGACACCTGTTAT
>NW_027011714.1:0-22522 GCF_036934945.1 Oncorhynchus masou masou | reverse complement strand
TTGATTAACTCTCTCTCTCTCTCTCTTTGATTAACTCTCTCTCTCTCTCTCTCTCTCTCTCTTTCTCTCTCTCTCTCTCTCTTTGATTAACTCTCTCTCTCTCTCTCTCTCTCTCTCTCTCTTTGATTAACTCTCTCTCCTGTCTCCTGTCTCCTGTCTCCTGTCTCCTGTCTCTTGTCTCTTGTCTCTTGTCTCTTGTCTCTTGTCTCTTGTCTCTTGTCTCCTGTCTCCTGTCTCCTGTCTCTTGTCTCTTGTCTCTTGTCTCTTGTCTCCTGTCTCCTGTCTCCTGTCTCCTGTCTCCTGTCTCCTGTCTCTTGTCTCTTGTCTCTTGTCTCTTGTCTCTTGTCTCCTGTCTCCTGTCTCCTGTCTCCTGTCTCCACAATATGTATGATTGAATACAGTCTCAAGAACATACCTTATTGGAATATTGAGTCTGCCATGTTGCTAAAAACACTAAATTCCATGCCTTGTTACAGAAGCTTGTTTTGTAATTACTGTATGTGTAATCAACCCTATTTAGCTAATAGCTTTACAGTCACCATTCTCCGGTCAAATTAGGCTTCCCCATTGGTTGGTTGGCTTAATCAGGAACAGCGATTTCACGTCAGTCTACTCGTATAAACTGGTATACACTGGTATGAATAACAGTTACACATCACTTTACTGTACACCTGCGTGCCAGTGCGTTCTATCTAAAAACCAAACAGCAGAACATTAGTTGCCAACAGTTACTACCTAGAATGTCTCACTGGAAAATATGACACACTACACGTATAGGCGAGTGTCCCAAACGACACCCTATTCCCTATATAGAGCACTTTTTAGAGCACTAGGAGATGTTAGGTTAACCAGTCTGCACTAGGAGGTGTTTAGTTAACCAGTCTGCACTAGAAGGTGTTTAGTTAACCAGTCTGCACTAGGAGGTGTTAGGTTAACCAGTCTGCACTAGGAGGTGTTAGGTTAACCAGTCTGCACTAGGAGGTGTTAGGTTAACCAGTCTGCACTAGGAGGTGTTAGGTTAACCAGTCTGCACTAGGAGGTGTTAGGTTAACCACTCTGCACTAGGAGGTGTTAAGTTAAACAGTCTGCACTATGAGATGTTTAGTTAACCAGTCTGCACTTGGAGATGTTAGGTTAACCAGTCTGCACTAGGAGGTGTTAGGTTAACCAGTCTGCACTTGGAGATGTTAGGTTAACCAGTCTGCACTAGGAGGTGTTAGGTTAACCACTCTGCACTAGGAGGTGTTAAGTTAAACAGTCTGCACTATGAGATGTTTAGTTAACCAGTCTGCACTTGGAGATGTTAGGTTAACCAGTCTGCACTAGGAGATGTTTAGTTAACCAGTCTGCACTAGGAGGTGTTTAGTTAACCAGTCTGCACTAGGAGGTGTTTAGTTAACCAGTCTGCACTAGGAGGTGTTTAGTTAACCAGTCCGCACCAGGAGGTGTTTAGTTAACCAGTCTGCACTAGGAGTTGTTAGGTTAACCAGTCTGCACTAGGAGGTGTTTAGTTAACCAGTCTGCACTAGGAGGTGTTAGGTTAACCAGTCGGCACTAGGAGATGTTAGGTTAACCAGTCTGCACTAGGAGGTGTTTAGTTAACCAGTCTGCACTAGGAGGTGTTAGGTTAACCAGTCTGCACTAGGAGGTGTTTAGTTAACCAGTCTGCACTAGGAGGTGTTAGGTTAACCAGTCTGCACTAGGAGGTGTTAGGTTAACCAGTCTGCACTAGGAGGTGTTAGGTTAACCAGTCTGCACTAGGAGTTGTTAGGTTAACCAGTCTGCACTAGGAGGTGTTTAGTTAACCAGTCTGCACTAGGAGGTGTTAGGTTAACCAGTCTGCACTAGGAGTTGTTAGGTTAACCAGTCTGCACTAGGAGGTGTTTAGTTAACCAGTCTGCACTAGGAGGTGTTAGGTTAACCAGTCTGCACTAGGAGATGTTAGTATAACCAGTCTGCACTAGGAGATGTTAGGTTAACCAGTCTGCACTTGGAGGTTTTAGTTTAACCAGTCTGCACTAGGAGGTGTTAGGTTAACCAGTCTGCACTAGGAGGTGTTTAGTTAACCAGTCTGCACTAGGAGGTGTTTAGTTAACCAGTCTGCACTAGGAGGTGTTTAGTTAACCAGTCTGCACTTGGAGGTGTTTAGTTAACCAATCTGCACTTGGAGGTGTTTAGTTAACCAGTCTGCACTAGGAGATGTTAGGTTAACCAGTCTGCACTAGGAGGTGTTTAGTTAACCAGTCTGCACTAGGAGGTGTTTAGTTAACCAGTCTGCACTCGGAGGTGTTTAGTTAACCAGTCTGCACTAGGAGGTGTTAGGTTAACCAGTCTGCACTAGGAGGTGTTAGGTTAACCAGTCTGCACTAGGAGATGTTAGGTTAACCAGTCTGCACTATGAGGTGTTTAGTTAACCAATCTGAACTCGGAGGTGTTTAGTTAACCAGTCTGCACTAGGAGGTGTTAGGTTAACCAGTCTGCACTATGAGGTGTTTAGTTAACCAGTCTGCACTAGGAGATGTTTAGTTAACCAGTCTGCACTAGGAGGTGTTTAGTTAACCAGTCTGCACTATGAGGTGTTAAGTTAACCAGTCTGCACTAGGAGATGTTTAGTTAACCAGTCTGCACTAGGAGGTGTTAGGTTAACCAGTCTGCACTAGGAGGTGTTTAGTTAACCAGTCTGCACTAGGAGGTGTTTAGTTAACCAGTCTGCACTCGGAGGTGTTTAGTTAACCAGTCTGCACTAGGAGGTGTTAGGTTAACCAGTCTGCACTAGGAGGTGTTTAGTTAACCAGTCTGCACTAGGAGGTGTTTAGTTAACCAGTCTGCACTAGGAGGTGTTTAGTTAACCAGTCTGCACTAGGAGGTGTTAGGTTAACCAGTCTGCACTATGAGGTGTTAAGTTAACCAGTCTGCACTAGGAGATGTTTAGTTAACCAGTCTGCACTAGGAGGTGTTTAGTTAACCAGTCTGCACTAGGAGGTGTTTAGTTAACCAGTCTGCACTAGGAGGTGTTTAGTTAACCAGTCTGCACTAGGAGATGTTAGGTTAACCAGTCTGCACTAGGAGGTGTTTAGTTAACCAGTCTGCACTAGGAGGTGTTTAGTTAACCAGTCTGCACTCGGAGGTGTTTAGTTAACCAGTCTGCACTAGGAGGTGTTAGGTTAACCAGTCTGCACTAGGAGGTGTTTAGTTAACCAGTCTGCACTAGGAGGTGTTAGGTTAACCAGTCTGCACTAGGAGGTGTTTAGTTAACCAGTCTGCACTAGGAGGTGTTAGGTTAACCAGTCTGCACTAGGAGGTGTTAGGTTAACCAGTCTGCACTAGGAGGTGTTAGGTTAACCAGTCTGCACTGGGAGGTGTTTAGTTAACCAGTCTGCACTAGGAGGTGTTAGGTTAACCAGTCTGCACTAGGAGATAGGAATTAAACATACACATTCAAGAGTTATTATAAACTACATGACAAAAAGTATTTGGACACCTGCTCGTCAAACATCTCCTTCCAAAATCATGGGCATTAATATGGAGTTGGTCCCCCCTTTGCTGCTATAAAAGCCTCCACTCTTCTGGGAAGCCTGTCTACTAGATGTTGGAACGTTGCTGCGGAGACTTGCTTCCATTCAGCTACAAGAGCATTAGTGAGGTCGGTCACTGATGTTGAGTGATTTGGTCTGGCTCGCAGTCTGCGTTCCAATTCATATCCCAATTTGTTTGATGGGGTTGATGTCTGGGTACTGTGCAGGTCAGTCAAGTTCTTCCACATCGATCTCGACAAACCATTTCTGTATGGACCTCGCCTAGCCGGAACTATGAAAAGCAGTCCAATACCATTATTCCTCCTCCACCAAACTTCATAGTTGGCACTATGCATTGAGGCAGGTAGAGTTCTACTGGTTTTCGCCAGACCCAGATTCGTCAGTGGGACTGACAGATGGTGAAGTGTGATTCATCACTCTAGAGAACGCGTTTCCACAGCTCCAGAGTCAAATTGCGGCAAGCTTTTCACCACTCCAGCCAATGCTTGGCATTGCACAGGGTGATCTTAAGCTTGTGTGTGGCTGCTCCTCCACGGAAACCCATTACTCCAGACTAACAGTCCTTGTGCTGACGTTGCTTCCAGAGGCAGTTTGGAACTCGGTAGTTATTGTTGAAACCGAGGACAGACGATTTTCAGCTTGTGTGGCCTACCACTTCGTGGCTGAGCTGTTGTTGCTCCTAGACGTTTCCACTTCACAATAACAGCACTTACAGTTGGCCGGGCGCAGCTCTTGCAGGGCAGAAATTTGACAAACTGACTTGTTGGAAAGGTGGAATCCTATGACGGTGCCAAGTTGAAAGTCACTGAGCTCTTCAGTAAGGCCATTTTACTACCACATTTTGTCTATGTAGGTCGCATGGCTGTGTGCTCGATTTTATACACCTGTCAACAACTGATGTGATTGAAATATAATTGACTAATTCAAGGGGGTCCACATACGTTTGTATATATCGTGTATGGGTTAAAAGCTTATGGAAAGGAATTCAAATGTGCAAATTTACTTAGTCTGTCGTGTTTTATCCCTTGCTGAAAATACCCCCCATCCCACACAACCCTAAATGAAAAGCAGCCCTAAAGCCTAAAAAGAGGTTTTTGACTTCTTAGACCTAACCATGTGGAAATGCTGTTAAAAGCATATGACAAGGACGTGATTTCTAAGATGTAACCTACAGTAAAGTTATGGTAATGAGATACAGGTAAACATTATGAGTCTGTTCAGGATCTTTCTGTTTTTCTCCTGAATGGTCTCGTCACTTCAGGTGAAGTGTTGACATGGTGACCTGACATCCAGCTCCCAGCGTCAACATCCCTCAACCCCCCCTCAGGTAACTGCTTATATGCATAGCTAATGAACCGTTGAATCCTACCTAACCACCGAAAGGGCCAAGTTACATTTCAGATCATGAAACGATGTTGGAATGTCATATAGAATTACTGTTTTAAAATGTATTTTTATGCATTTATTTTTTTTCTCTTAAAATCAGCTTAACTTCTGAGCTTACCACATAAAAACTGATGTTTTTTGTTTGTTTATTGTGTCATTTTCATAAATCAAAGTATGATGTCAATTGAAACTTCCTTGGGTTATTAAGAGGACAATGTTTTGCAATTCTGGACAGATCCCAATCAACAGATAAAAAAATAAAAAATTGGATCGATCAAGTGTTGTCCTTAAAAAGCATCCTTTAATTTATAAAAACTGAAATGAAAACCAGGAAGATTTTATTGGCTACACTCACATAGAAAGTAGAGAACCCACGATGGACTAACACCAGAACCACATTTCTAAAGGTACTGCTTTGCTTAAAGCAACCTTGTTCCAGAACTCAAATCTCTTGCCAGTGTTTTGGTAGAAAGAAGAAAGCCATAGAGAAGGTCGATTGGATTTGATTAAAGCAACACAATTTTCTCTCTGATATTCCCTCTATGAAAAAGACGGAACAAACCGTACAGAGGCAAACAAGGGCTGTGTCCCAAAAGGCACTATGGTGAAAAGTAGTCAATTTTATAGGGAATAGGGTGGAATTTGGCACTAACACTAGTTGCCGGGTCACTTCATCCAGAAAGTATTCAGACCTCTTGACTTTTTCCACATTTTGATACGTTACAGCCTTATTCTAAAATGGATAAAATCTATTTTTCTCTCTCATCTATCTACACATAATACCACACAATGACAAAGAAAAACGCTTTAAAGATTTCTTTGCAAATGTATTGAAAGTAACAAAGAGAAATACTTTATTTTCATAAATATTCAGACCCTTTGCTATGGGACTCGATATTGAGCTCAGGTGCATCCTGTAACGGCGTTCTTCGTTTGTCGAAAGAGAGTCGGACCGAAATGCAGCGTGTTGGTTACTCATGTTTTTAATGAGACAATCGCGGTACATGAAATAACTGATACAAATACAAAACAACAAAACAGAACGTGAAACCTAATTACAGCCTATCTGGTGAAACTACACAGAGACAGGAACAATCACCCACGAAATACACAGTGAAACCCAGGCTACCTAAATACGGTTCCCTATCAGAGACAACAAGAATCACCTGACTCTGATTGAGAACCGCCTCAGGCAGCCAAACCTAAACTAAACACACCCCTAATCAACCACAATCCCAATGCCTACAAAAATCCCAATACGACAACACAATAACATAAACCCATGTCACACCCTGGCCTGACCAACTAATTATCTAAAACACAACATACTAAGACCAAGGCGTGACACATCCTGTTTCCATTGATCATCCTTGAGATGTTTCTACAACTTGATTGGAGTCCACCTGTGGTAAATTCAATTGATTGGACATGATTTGGAAAGGCACACACCTGTCAATATAAGGTCCCACAGTTGACAGTGCATGTCAGAGCAAAAACCAAGCCATGAGGTCGAGGTAATTGTCCGTAGAGCTGCGAGACAGGATTGTTTCGAGGCACAGATCTGGGGAAGGATACTAAAACATTTCTGCAGCTATGAAGGTCCCCAAGAACACAGTGGTCTCCACCATTCTTCAATGGAAGAAGTTTGGAACCACCAAGACTCTTCCTGTAGCTGGCCGCCCGGCCAAACTGAGCAATCGGGGGAGAAGGGCCTTGGTCAGGAAGATGACCATGAACCCGATGGTCACTCTGACAGAGTTCCAGAGTTCCTCTGTGGAGATGGGAGAACTTTCCAGAAGGACAACCATCTCTGCAGCCACTCCACCAGTCAGGCTTTTATGGTAGAGTGGCCAGACGGAAGTGGCCAGATGGAAGCCACCCCTCAGTAAAAGGCATGTGACAGCCCGCTTGGAGTTTGCCAAAAGGCACCTAAAGGACTCTCAGACCATGAGAAACAAGATTCTCTGGTCTGATGAAACCAAGATTGAACTCTTTGGCTGGAATGCCAAGCGTAATGTCTGGAGGAAACCTGGAAACATCCTTACGGTGAAGCATGGTGGTAGCAACATCATGCTGTGGGGATGTTTTTCAGCGACAGGGACTGGGATACTAGTCAGGATCGAGGGAAAGATGAACAGAGCAAAGTACAGAGAGATCCTTGATGAAAACCTGCTCCAGAGTGCTCAATACCTCAGTCTGTGGTGAAGGTTCACCTTCCAACACAAAAATGCCCCTAAGCACACAAGACAATGCAGGAGTGTCTTCGGGACAAGTCTCTGAATGTCCTTGAGTGGCCCAGCCAGAGCCCGGGCTTGAACCTGATCAAACATCTCTGGAGAGGCCTGAAAATAGTACCCCGACCAACCTGACAGAGCTTGAGAGGATCTGCAGAGCAGAATGAGAGAACATCCCAAATACAGGTGTGCCAAACTTGTAGCGTCATACCGAAGAAGACTCGAGGCTCTAATCACTGCCAAAGGTGCTTCAACAAAGTACTGAGTAAAGAGCCTGAATACTTATGTAAATGTGATATTTCAGTTTTAATTATTAATACATTTGCAAAATTGACAATAAAAAACAGTTTTTGCTTTGTCATTATTGGTTATTGTGTGTCGATTGATGAGGGGAGAAAAACAATTTAATCAATTTTAGAATAAGGCTGTAAAGTGACAATATTTGGAAATATGTAAGGGTCTGATTACTTCCAAAATGCCCTGTATCTACCTCAACTACCTGGTTCCTCTGCACATACACTCTGTACTGGTGCTTCCTGTATCTACCTCAACTACCTGGTTCCTCTGCACATACACTCTGTACTGGTGCTTCCTGTATCTACCTCAACTACCTGGTTCCTCTGCACATACACTCTGTACTGGTGCTTCCTGTATCTACCTCAACTACCTGGTTCCTCTGCACATACACTCTGTACTGGTGCTTCCTGTATCTACCTCAACTACCTGGTTCCTCTGCACATACACTCTGTACTGGTACTTCCTGTATCTACCTCAACTACCTGGTTCCTCTGCACACACACTCTGTACTGGTGCTTCCTGTATCTACCTCAACTACCTGGTTCCTCTGCACATACACTCTGTACTGGTACTTCCTGTATCTACCTCAACTACCTGGTTCCTCTGCACATATACTCTGTACTGGTACTTCCTGTATCTACCTCAACTACCTGGTTCCTCTGCACATACACTCTGTACTGGTACTTCCTGTATATAGCCATGTTACTTCCTGGTTCCTCTCCACATACACTCTGTACTGGTGCTTCCTGTATCTACCTCAACTACCTGGTTCCTCTGCACATACACTCTGTACTGGTACTTCCTGTATCTACCTCAACTACCTGGTTCCTCTGCACATACACTCTGTACTGGTACTTCCTGTATATAGCCATGTTACTTCCTGGTTCCTCTGCACATACACTCTGTACTGGTACTTCCTGTATATAGCCATGTTACTTCCTGGTTCCTCTGCACATACACTCTGTACTGGTACTTCCTGTATATAGCCATGTTACTTCCTGGTTCCTCTGCACATACACTCTGTACTGGTACTTCCTGTATATAGCCATGTTACTTCCTGGTTCCTCTGCACATACACTCTGTACTGGTACTTCCTTTATCTACCTCAACTACCTGGTTCCTCTGCACATACACTCTGTACTGGTACTTCCTGAATATAGCCATGTTACTTCCTGGTTCCTCTGCACATACACTCTGTACTGGTACTTCCTGTATATAGCCATGTTACTTCCTGGTTCCTCTGCACATACACTCTGTACTGGTACTTCCTGTATCTACCTCAACTACCTGGTTCCTCTGCACATACACTCTGTACTGGTACTTCCTGTATCTACCTCATCTACCTGGTTCCTCTGCACATACACTCTGTACTGGTACTTCCTGTATCTACCTCATCTACCTGGTTCCTCTGCACATACACTCTGTACTGGTGCTTCCTGTATCTTCCTCAACTACCTGGTTCCTCTGCACATACACTCTGTACTGGTACTTCCTGTACATAGCCATGTTACTTCCTGGTTCCTCTGCACATACACTCTGTACTGGTGCTTCCTGTATCTACCTCAACTACCTGGTTCCTCTGCACATACACTCTGTACTGGTACTTCCTGTATATAGCCATGTTACTTCCTGGTTCCTCTGCACATACACTCTGTACTGGTACTTCCTGTATATAGCCATGTTACTACCTGGTTCCTCTGCACATACACTCTGTACTGGTACTTCCTGTATATGTCATTAATCATTGAGTATTTATTGTTTATGTTATCGCGTTTCTATTTACTCCTGGTGTTATCATGTTTCTATTTATTCCTGGCGTTATCATGTTTCTATTTATTCCTAGTGTTATCATGTTTCTATTTATTCCTGGCGTTATCATGTTTCTATTTACTCCTGGTGTTATCATGTTTCTATTTATTCCTGGTGTTATCATGTTTCTATTTACTCCTGGTGTTATCATGTTTCTATTTATTCCTGGTGTTATCATGTTTCTATTTACTCCTGGTGTTATCATGTTTCTATTTATTCCTGGCGTTATCATGTTTCTATTTACTCCTGGTGTTATCATGTTTCTATTTATTCCTGGTGTTATCATGTTTCTATTTACTCCTAGTGTTATTACTATTTTCTTTCTGTTTTATTGGACCAGTCAGTAAGAGTTACACTGTTAGTCCTCTTGAAAATAAAAGAGAGCCGCACACTTTAGGAGCTCAGATGCAAAAATGTAATTACCAACGTTTCGACAGCCAGGCTGTCTTCATCAGGGTATAATCACAAACACTGCGGGATGACTCGTTTATGTAGTGTCAAAAGACACAGGTGTCTGTAATCATGGCCAAGAGTGGCCTGATATCATTGGTTAATAATCAAATATTAAAATGGCATACAAAGAACAAATGGATAGCATATGATCATAGATTAATTTGACTACACACGCTTACAAAGAATTACAATGGCAAAGTCACAATAATCACAAGAATGGCTTCAGATCAAAGTCTATGTTGAGACCGAAGGGAGCAAGGGTCTTTAAGTTAAAGATCCAGGCAGCCTCTCGTTTTAACAATAAATTATCAAGGTCACCCCCTCTCCTAGGGAGGGTGACATGTTCGATGCCAATATAACGCAGAGACTAAATCGAGTGGCCTGCCTCCAAGAAATGGGCCGCAACTGGATAAGTCAAGTTTTTACACCTAATGGTGCTACGGTGCTCTGAGATGCGTACTTTTAATTCGCGCTTTGTTTTAACCACATCATCTTTACCACAAGGACAAGTTATAAGATAAATAACTGCCTTCGTGGAGCACGTGATAACACCTTTGATTAGGATCTGTTTCCCTGTTTGTGGGTGTTTGAAGGATCTACATTTATAAGTGCCATTGCATTGAGCACAGCCATTACATTTGTAATTTCCATCCAGTAGGGGAGCAAATAGACGTTGTTCAGGAATATCTTGGGGTGGTAAATCAGAGTGTATCAACTGGTCTCTGAGATTTCTGCCCCGCGAGAATACGACCAAGGGAAGGTCCGAAAACACATTACCAAGACGATCATCGGATTTTAGAATGTGCCAATGTTTGTGAACAATTCCCTTAATTTGTTCAGAGCACTTTGAATAGCGGGTAGTTAGAACGCAAGAATGCGTCTTTTTGCGAGACTGACCTTGAAAAAGGTCATGTGTCATTTTGTTTTGAATTTTCCCAACGGCAATATGAATCTGATCATTCTTGGAGCCCCTCTCCTTGAACTGTCTTTGCATCTCAGCCATATTTCTGTCGAAATCGGATTGTTTTTTTGCAAATTATTTTGATTCGACAGAATTGGCTGTAGGGCAAACTATTTTTCAAGGGAAGTGGGTGACAACTATCAGCCCTCAACAAACTGTTACGATCAGTAGGTTTCCTGTAAAGATCAGTGTATAGAACATTATCTTCACACAAGATCAGAAGATCAAGGAAACTGATTTGACGTGTATCAGATTGCATAGTAAATCTCAGATGATCAGAACAGGAGTTAAGAAAAGCATGGAACACCTGGAGCTGTTTTGCATCACTCCTCAAATGTTAGACACTGCTAGTCCTCACCTGTTGTTTGCCAAGCATGTGACAAATACAATTTGATTTGATTTATGGATAAGAACGGTATGTTGTGACGGTCTATAGTTATTTTACCTTTATTTAATCAGGCAAGTCAGTTAAGAACAAATTCTTATTTTCATTGACAGCCTGGGAACAGTGGGTTAACTACCTGTTCAGGGGCAGAACGACAGATTTTGTACCTTGTCAGCTCGGGGATTAGAACTTTCAACCTTTTGGTTACAAGTCCACCGCTCTAACCACTAGGCTACCCTGCCACCCCTGAGAAGATGTATAGTGAGGTATGTTGTGATGGACTATACTGAGTGCACAAAACATTAGGAACACCTTCTCTTTCCATGACCAGGTGAATTTAGGTCAAAGTTAGGATCCCTTAATGACGTCACCTGTTAAATCCACTTCAATCCGTGTAGATGAAGGAGAGGAAACAGGTTAGCCCTTTCCTGCTGTCACAGACCATCCTGCTGTCACTGACCATCCTGCTGTCACTGACCAAAAGCCTCTTTGGCCTCGTGGTTGGGATGTTATTCAATATTTTTTATAATTTCATAAATAATAAAACAGACAAATCTGGTGTTTCTACGTCAAAACAGTTGTGTTATATTTCAGTCTCCTGTTACTGTATATAAAGTGTAATATCGCCATGTAAACTCAAAATGTAATACATGTCAACTCTATATATCTGCCATGGTACAGGTGTCTTCTGTTACTGTATATAAAGTGTAATATTGGGATGTAAACTCAAAATGTAATACATGTCAACTCTATACATCTGCCATGGTACAGGTGTCTTCTGTATTTTAAACCCATTACCATGTGTGTGAGGTGGATACTTCTGTTTCAAAGTAGATGTGTTTAAGACCACGGAGAAACACTCTGTGTGACCCTGATTTAGCCCACTGCAGTAGAACGTTAAAGAAGCATGTTTTATTAAACCTTCAGACTATTGAGACGTGGATTGAGTATGTGTGTCATTCAGAGGGTGAATGGGTAAGACAATATATTGAAGTGCCTTTGAAAGGGGTATGGTAGTAGGTTCCAGGCACACCGGTTTGAGTGTCAAGAACTGCAACGTTGCTGAGTTTTTCCACACTCAACAGTTTCCCGCGTGTATCAAGAATGGTCCACTACCCAAAGGACATCCAGCCAACTTGACACAACTGTGGGAAGCATTACCTGGGGTTGCAGGCAGTCTAGTGGTTAGTGCATTGGACTAGTAACTGAAAGGTTGCAAGATCGAATCCCTGAGCTGACAAGTTAAAAATCTGTCATTCTGCCCCTGAACAAGGCAGTTAACGCACTGTTCCTCGGCCGTCATTAAAAATAAGAATTTGTTCTTAACTGACTTGCCCAGTTAAATAAAGGTAAATATATATATTTTCTAAATTGGAGTGGGCCAGCATCCCTGTGGAAGGCTTTTCGACACCTTGTAGAATAATCCATGCCCCAACAAATTGAGGTTGTTCCTCAACGTGTCCCTAATGTTTTCGTTAACTCAGTGTATACATTCTACTCTTCTGGCGGTTGTGATGATTACTCTAGTTAGTCTGAATGCTGGATTTAATCCCCTCCTTCCCTGGAATCCTAATCTTAATCCAAGGATTAATCTCTCTGCAGAAGATCTCCTTTTAACAGGCTGTGTATTGCGACTCTCACTTGCAGGTTTGAATATACAGAATAGCTCGTCTTCTGTCGGGATTGTTGTTACCCAAAGAGCACAGTAAGGATGTGATAAATCACTAATTAATTAATGTCATCAGGCAATTACACAGTACCCATATGATTAGAGTCTATGGCCTAAAATTATCTCAGATGTCAGATTCTAGTACATTGTCCTTCATATCATGTCATTATCTTTACATGTCTTCTCTGTTTAGTTGATTCATCTGATTGAAATTATATCGTCTGCATATAATATAGATTGACAGCCTGATTAATGTTTTCATCATATCAGTGAATACATCATACCGTTCAGCAGTAATGTTCAGACATGTAGCTAATATACTATACATGATTGCTAGGACATTGGCTCAGGGATATATTGCTAATTTCCTGTGCGTGCACGCACGCACACACACACACACACACACACACACACACACACACACACACACACACACACACACACACACACACACACACACACACACACACACACACACACACACACACACACACACACAGTCATATACGTCCATACTATGCAACAGAGGCCCATAATATGATGAGTCACCATGCCTAAGACCTGAAGACTTGCTCAGCTGAATCTGTAGAGACCAACATTATCGAGATTAGAGATTTTCTTCCATTAAGGGAATATTGGCCATATGCCACAAAACCCAGAGGTTCCTTATTGGTATTATAAACTGGTCACCGACATAATTAGAGCAGTAACAATACATATTTTGTCATACCCGTGGTATACGATCTGACATACCACAGTTGTAATCCAATCAGCATTAAGGGCTCAAACCACCCAATTTACATTTATAAATGTATTTATTATATAACAGTATATTATATTACATTATATTAGATAACAGTATATTAATTAACAGTATATTATATTACAGTATATTATATAACAGTAAATTATATAACAGTATTTTAATTAACAGTATATTATATAACATTATATTACAATATATTATAGAACAGTACATTAAATTATATAACAGTATATTAATTAACAGTATAGTATATTATAGAACAGTATTTTATATAACAGTATATTTGATTACAGTATATTAGATAACAGTATATTATATAACAGTATTTTAATTAACAGTATATTATATAACATTATATTACAATATATTATAGAACAGTACATTAAATTATATAACAGTATATTAATTAACAGTATAGTATATTATAGAACAGTATTTTATATAACAGTATATTAGATTACAGTATATTAGATAACAGTATATTATATAACAGTATTTTAATTAACAGTATATTATATAACATTATATTACAATATATTATAGAACAGTACATTATATTATATAACAGTAATTTGTAAGTCGCTCTGGATAAGAGCGTCTGCTAAATGACTTAAATGTAAATGTAAATGTAATTAACAGTATAGTATATTATAGAACAGTACATTATATTACATAACAGTATATGAATTAACAGTATAGTATATTAATTAACAGTGTATTATATAACATTATATTACATTATATGATATAACAGTACATTATATAACATATTACAGTATATTATATAACATTATATTACATTATATTATATAACAGTATATTACATTATATGATATAACAGTACATTATATAACATATTACAGTATATTATATAACATTATATTATATAACAGTATATTAATTAACAGTATATTATATAACAGTATATTAATTAACAGTATATTACATAACAGTATATTAATTAACACTATATTACATAACAGTATATTAATTAACAGTATATTACATAACAGTATATTAATTAACAGTATATTATATAACATATTACAGTATATTACATAACAGTATATTAATTAACAGTATATTATATAACAGTATATAATATAACAGTATATTCATTAACAGTATATTACATAACAGTATATTAATTAACAGTATATTATATAACATATTACAGTATATTACATAACAGTATATTAATTAACAGTATAGTATATTAATTAACAGTATATTATATAACATTATATTACATGAAATTATATAACAGTACATTAATTAACAGTATAGTATATTAATTAACAGTATATTATATAACATATTACAGTATATTACATAACAGTATATTAATTAACAGTATATTATATAACATTATATTACATTAAATTATATTACAGTACATTAATTAACAGTATATTAGATAACAGTGTATTAATTAACAGTATATTATATAACATTATATTACCTTAAATGATATAACAGTACATTAATTAACAGTATATTAGATAACAGTATATTAATTAACAGTATAGTATATTAATTAACAGTATATTATATAACATATTACAGTATATTACATAACAGTATATTAATTAACAGTATAGTATATTAATTAACAGTATATTTTATAACATATTACAGTATATTACATAACAGTATATTAATTAACAGTATATTATATAACATTATATTATATAACAGTATATTACATTATATGATATAACAGTACATTATATAAAATATTACAGTATATTATATAACAGTACATTAATTAACAGTATATTATATAACATTATATTATATAACATTATATTATATAACATTATATTACATTAAATTATATAACAGTACATTAATTAACAGTGTAGTATATTATATAACAGTACATTATATAACAGTATATTATATAACATTATATTATATAACAGTATATTAATTAACAGTATATTATAATATATAACAGTATATTAATTAACAGTATATTATAATATATAACAGTACATTATATAATATATATTAATAACAGTATATTAAAAATAGTAAATTATATTACAGTTATTTGTACAGTTATATAATATATTGCTATATGCGTATGCTGTATCAGTGTACTGTTACTGTTATATAATATATTGTTATATAATTGACTGTCAATGTACTGTAATTAAATATGCTGTTATATAATATACTGTAATTTAATATACTGTATCTCTGTGCAGTTATATAATATATTGTTATATACTACACTGTATCAGTGTATTGTTGCTGTTATATAACATAGTGGTATTTAATTAATAAACTGTTATGTAATATACTGTATCCTCTGTACAGTTATATAATATATTGTTATATACTACATTATCAGTGTATTGTTGCTGTTATATAACATAGTGGTATTTAATAAACTGTATCTCTCTACAGTTATATAATATATTAATATATTGTTATATACTACACTGTATCAGTGTATTGTTGCTGTTATATAACATAGTGGTATTTAATTAATAAACTGTATCTCTCTACAGTTATATAATATATTGTTATATACTACACTGTATCAGTGTATTGTTGCTGTTATATAACATAGTGGTATTTAATCAATAAACTGTATCTCTCTACAGTTATATAATATATTGTTATATACTACACTATATCAGTGTATTGTGGCTGTTATATAACATTGTGGTATTTAATTAATAAACTGTATCTCTCTACAGTTATATAATATATTGTTATATACTACACTGTATCAGTGTATTGTTGCTGTTAGTATATAACATAGTGGTATTTAATTAATAAACTGTATCTCTCTACAGTTATATAATATATTGTTATATACTACACTGTATCAGTGTATTGTGGCTGTTATATAACATAGTGGTATTTAATTAATAAACTGTATCTCTCTACAGTTATATAATATATTGTTATATACTACACTGTATCAGTGTATTGTTACTGTTATATAACATAGTGGTATTTAATTAATAAACTGTATCTCTCTACAGTTATATAATATATTGTTATATACTACACTGTATCAATGTATTGTGGCTGTTATATAACATAGTGGTATTTAATTAATGAACTGTTCTTTAATAGTAGTAGTGATGTCCCTTTATTGGAAGTAAGGGGCCTATCAGGAACCATGAAAACAGTGTCCAATGGCGGCGAGCTTCACACCACTCCAGCCGACACTTGGCATTGTGCATGGTGATCTTAGGTTTGTGTGCGGCTGCTCCGCCATGGAAACCCATTTCATGACTCTCCCAAAGAACACTTCTTGTGTGCTGAAGTTGTTTACTCGGTAGTGAGTGTTGCAACCGAGGACAGATCTTTTTTTACATGCTACGCGGTTCAGCACTCGGTGGTCCCGTTCACATCACGGTTGAGCCGTTGTTGCTCCTAGACGTTTCCACTTCACAATAACAGCACTTACAGTTGACCCGGGCAGATCTGGCAGGGCAGAAATTTGACAAATTGATTTATTGGAAAGTTTGCATCCTCTGACGGTGCCACATTGAAAGTCACTGAGCTCTTCAGTAAGGCCATTCTATTGCCATTGTTTGTCTATGGAATTCCAGCAGGCGGTGTGCTTGATTTTATACACACCTGTCAACAACGGGTGTAGCTGAAATAGCTGAATCCACTAATTTGTTGTCCATACTTTTGTATATACTTTGTATGTTGCATGAATTCACAATGAAAATACAGTGAAGTGATATAACTGTTACTCTCACATTTTCAACATATATTTTCCACTTTTCTACGCTTGACAAGCAGTTCCCTTATTCCACCACTTTGCACTGTGAGAACTGATGGTCACGGCTGTGAGTACTCATGGTCACTGTTGTAAGTACGCATGAAAATTCGCGGCTGTGAGTATGCATGGTCGCGGACTGTGAGTACTCTGCTGGTCACTGTTGTGAGTATGCATGGTCATGGCTGTGAGTACGCATGGTCGCGGCTGTGTGCGCATGGTCGCGGCTGTGTGCGCATGGTCGCGGCTGTGAAACGCATGGTGCGCAGTTGTGAGTACGCATGGTCGCGGCTGTGAGTACACATAGTCACGGCTGTGAGTACACATGGTCGCGGCTGTGAGTATGCATGGTCGCGGCTGTGAGTACTCATGGTCACTGTTGTGAGTATGCATGGTCATGGCTGTGAGTACGCATGGTCGCGGCTGTGAGTACGCATGGTCATGGCTGTGAGTACGCATGGTCGCGGCTGTGAGTACTCATGGTCGTGGCTCTGAGTACACAAGGTCACGGCTGTGAGTACTCATGGTCACTGTTGTGAGTATGCATGGTCATGGCTGTGAGTGCATGGTGCGGCGGCTGTGAGTGCATGTGATCGCTGACTTTAGTCGCATGGTCGCGGTTGTGAGTACGCATGGTCGCGGCTGTGAGTACACATAGTCACGGCTGTGAGTACACATGGTCGCGGCTGTGAGTACACAAGGTCACGGCTGTGAGTACACATGGTCACGGCTGTGAGTACACAAGGTCACGGCTGTGAGTACACGTGGTCACGGCTGTGAGTACACAAGGTCACGGCTGTGAGTACACGGTCGCGGCTGAGTACACAAAGTCCGCGACTGTAGTACATGGTCACTGGGGGCTGTGAGTACACAAGGTCGACTGGTTTGGATATTTACTCCTTCCCTCAAGCAAACGTTCATATTGATAAATCTCACACTTTGCGGAATGATCCTATATGTTCTACGCATAGATTGGTTTATTTTGATGAAACCCGAGGCCCTGGCCCTTAATACACTGGTACACAGCATGGAAAATCCTGCTTCACTCAAGAGAGAAAGACAAGCATCATGTCGTCTTGCAAAAGTGATGCCTGCCAAGTTTCATTTGAGCTTTAAGATTGTACATTTGAATAAGCCTCTCAAACCAATCCAGAGAACACTGATTTTCGATAGTTATTGGATTAATTATAAAAACGAAAAACCATTGCTAATGTGGAAGGGATGAAGACAGCTTTAACTAAAAATGTTGCTGACAGTGAGCTGGTGTAAAAAATTAAAAACAAATAAAAAAAGAATAACATTACATATGATTTTCTTGCCAAGTTCAGGATTTTGTTGTAGTTTATTGAAGGATGCCAACTGCAATTAAAACAGAACCATAGCCTTTGGAAGAGAAGGGAAACCAACTAACATTGTGGAACAAATACCTTTCCCAGTGTATCACAAAAGAAGACCAACAATCTATAATGATTAAGTATTAATTAATTATTTGTTTTTTGGGAGTAAACTAAAAAATTAAGAAATGAACATATCTAATTCTTCGTCCCCCCCTCATCTTCTTGCTCTTCTTCTACCATATTGTAGCTAACGCCTCCTTCCTCACGCTGGGACAACTAACCATGTTGAGGTGTGAGAGATGGGGATTACTGCCATGTAATGTCAGGCGGGGCTAGAAGGCCAGGTATGACCAGACAGCCAACATCATGTGTTCTGTCAGTCAGTCTCAGCATGTGAGGACACTTAGAATCATGAGATGGAGGAGGCTGATTGGGCCTGAGAGCTGGAGAGGTGGGAGCCCGGCCTGGCTAGAGGCTTGTTGGGGGGGCTGAGACAGAGGGAGGGCTGGGGGAGGGAGGAGGAAGAGGGGAGGGTAGATGACCACAGGAGAAGGAGAAAGGGAGGGAGGCCCTGTCTACTTGTGTTGCTACAGCACAGTGCTCTGGAGCGAATAAATACTGTAAGCAATTAACACGGCTGCCCTTGAACGTTCATGGCAACACACACAACTTGATACATACAGTATGGTTGATTCATCGTTTTACTGTCAGTGCTTCTTTTGGAATAGCAATAGAGTATTTTAGTATACTTATAAATACATATTTTTTTAAAAATATAATCAATATTTTTATAAACAATATCATAATTTCTAAATTAAGTTTTGATCTGTAGAGATGCATAAGCATCTACTTGTCATTATTTATTTGACATTTTATTTATTATTTTATTTGACATTTTATTTATTATTTTATTTGAAGTTTTATTTATTATTTTATTTGACATTTTATTTAAATATAGAACATTGAGGACGCCAGTAAGCATTTCCCTGCAACGTTTAGGCTCAACTGTAAACTGTGTACCTGACCAATAAATGTGATTTGATTTGCACCCTGAAAGTGATCACATTTTTACTCAGATATATTCACATCATAATTACAACCACTGTCATGAGTGGTAAAATACAGTCACGCATTAGTACTTTAACTATAAGGCCGACAAATCATATCCATGACAGAATAAAGCTACAATGACTGCTCTTTCATGCTTTAAATCAGATACTCTGCATTCTGGAGCAGCTCTGTGGTGTTATATGACGGCCATTAGAGGTCCTGACTACCAGGAGCAGCTCTGTGGTGTTATATGACGGCCATTAGAGGTCCTGACTACCCAGGAGCAGCTCTGTGGTGTTATATGACAGCCATTAGAGGTCCTGACTACCCAGGAGCAGCTCTGTGGTGTTATATGACGGCCATTAGAGGTCCTGACTACCCAGGAGCAGCTCTGTGGTGTTATATGACAGCCATTAGAGGTCCTGACTACCCAGGAGCAGCTCTGTGGTGTTATATGACGGCCATTAGAGGTCCTGACTACCCAGGAGCAGCTCTGTGGTGTTATATGACGGCCATTAGAGGTCCTGACTACCCAGGAGCAGCTCTGTGGTGTTATATGACGGCCATTAGAGGTCCTGACTACCCAGGAGCAGCTCTGTGGTGGCATAAAATGGCCACTACCCTGAGGGCATAACTCAAATCAAATCAAAGTTTATTTGTCACATGACAGAATACAACAGATGTTACCATACAGTGGAATGCTTCCTTACAACCTCTTCCTCAACAATGCAGAGTTCAACAATACCAACTGTTAGGACTGGATTCAGGTTGAGACTACTCCATGGTTCTGACTAGAACTCCCCAGAGGACTAGATTCAGGTTGAGACTGCTCCATGGTTCTGACTAGAACTCCCCAGGGGACTAGATTCAGGTTGAGACTGCTCCATGGTTCTGACTAGAACTCCCCAGGGGACTAGATTCAGGTTGAGACTACTCCATGGTTCTGACTAGAACTCCCCAGAGGACTAGATTCAGGTTGAGACTGTTCCATGGTTCTGACTAGAACTCCCCAGAGGACTAGATTCAGGTTGAGACTGTTCCATGGTTCTGACTAGAACTCCCAGAGGACTAGATTCAGGTTGAGACTGTTCCATGGTTCTGACTAGAACTCCCCAGAGGACTAGATTCAGGTTGAGACTGTTCCATGGTTCTGACTAGAACTCCCCAGAGGACTAGATTCAGGTTGAGGCTGTTCCATGGTTCTGACTAGAACTCCCCAGAGGACTAGATTCAGGTTGAGACTGTTCCATGGTTCTGACTAGAACTCCCCAGAGGACTAGATTCAGGTTGAGACTGTTCCATGGTTCTGACTAGAACTCCCCAGAGGACTAGATTCAGGTTGAGACTGTTCCATGGTTCTGACTAGAACTCCCCAGAGGACTAGATTCAGGTTGAGACTGTTCCATGGTTCTGACTCAGAACTCCCCAGAGGACTAGATTCAGGTTGAGACTGTTCCATGGTTCTGACTAGATCTCCCCAGAGGACTAGATTCAGGTTGAGACTGCTCCATGGTTCTGACTAGAACTCCCCAGGGGACTAGATTCAGGTTGAGACTGTTCCATGGTTCTGACTAGAACTCCCCAGGGGACTAGATTCAGGTTGAGACTGCTCCATGGTTCTGACTAGAACTCCCCAGGGGACTAGATTCAGGTTGAGACTGCTCCATGGTTCTGACTAGAACTCCCAGGGGACTAGATTCAGGTTGAGACTGCTCCACGGTTCTTACTAGAACTCGACCAGGGGACTAGATTCAGGTTGAGACTGCTCCATGGTTCTGACTAGAACTCCCCAGAGGACTAGATTCAGGTTGAGACTGTTCCATGGTTCTGACTAGAACTCCCCAGGGGACTAGATTCAGGTTGAGACTGCTCCATGGTTCTGACTAGAACTCCCCAGGGGACTAGATTCAGGTTGAGACTGCTCCATGGTTCTGACTAGAACTCCCCAGGGGACTAGATTCAGGTTGAGACTGCTCCATGGTTCTGACTAGAACTCCCCAGGGGACTAGATTCAGGTTGAGACTACTCCATGGTTCTGACTAGAACTCCCCAGAGGACTAGATTCAGGTTGAGACTGTTCCATGGTTCTGACTAGAACTCCCCAGAGGACTAGATTCAGGTTGAGACTGTTCCATGGTTCTGACTAGAACTCCCCAGAGGACTAGATTCAGGTTGAGACTGTTCCATGGTTCTGACTAGAACTCCCCAGAGGACTAGATTCAGGTTGAGACTGTTCCATGGTTCTGACTAGAACTCCCCAGAGGACTAGATTCAGGTTGAGACTGTTCCATGGTTCTGACTAGAACTCCCCAGAGGACTAGATTCAGGTTGAGACTGTTCCATGGTTCTGACTAGAACTCCCCAGAGGACTAGATTCAGGTTGAGACTGTTCCATGGTTCTGACTAGAACTCCCCAGAGGACTAGATTCAGGTTGAGACTGTTCCATGGTTCTGACTAGAACTCCCCAGAGGACTAGATTCAGGTTGAGACTGCTCCATGGTTCTGACTAGAACTCCCCAGGGGACTAGATTCAGGTTGAGACTGCTCCATGGTTCTGACTAGAACTCCCCAGGGGACTAGATTCAGGTTGAGACTGCTCCATGGTTCTGACTAGAACTCCCCAGGGACTAGATTCAGGTTGAGACTGCTCCATGGTTCTGACTAGAACTCCCCAGGGACTAGATTCAGGTTGAGACTGCTCCATGGTTCTGACTAGAACTCGACCAGGGATCAGATTCAGGTTGAGACTGCTCCATGGTTCTGACTAGAACTCCCCAGGGGACTAGATTCAGGTTGAGACTGCTCCATGGTTCTGACTAGAACTCCCCAGGGGACTAGATTCAGGTTGAGACTGCTCCATGGTTCTGACTAGAACTCCCCAGGG
>NW_027011713.1:0-22523 GCF_036934945.1 Oncorhynchus masou masou | reverse complement strand
AACACTCTAACCACTAGGCTACCCTGCCGCCGATATTTAGTTTCATGATAAAACTGGTTAATGTCTCAGAATGCATGTTTTTATTTAGCTTAATTATTGTACTTCCTGACCGACCAACAGGAATCCAGTCATTTTGGTCATCTGAAAATAATTTACATCAAATAATTTTATCACCAGTTTTATTAGACTACTTCAAGAGTTACCGAAGAGTACAAACTGAGTTTGGAAAAGTACTGAAGTTTATACAACCAGCACAGGGAAGGTCAGAATATCTATACAATTATTACTGAATCATATCATACTGAATTATTTGTACAATTTATTCAAACATTTTGTTAAAAGAAAATCGTTTGTCATATTTAATATTCCAACGGTTTTGATTTCCTCCTGAAAAAGAATGATAAAAGAATCCGTCAGTCGCTCTCGTGAAACCAAGCCAGTGGTACACACCGTGTTCTCAACATAGTTTTATTTGAATGTTTAAATGTATTTTGTTTTCTTACAATTAACAAATTGTTAACACGTAGGCTAATGTGATTAGCATGAGGTTGTAAGTATCAAGAACATTTCCCAGGACATATCTGATATGGGCAGAAAGCTTAAACTCTTGTTAATCTAACTGCACGGTCCAATTTACAGTAGCTGTTACAGTGAAAGAATACCATGCTAATGTTTGAGGAGAGAGAACAGGAACACAACACATTTTATCACAGCAACTGGTTTGATACATTCCCCACTGAAGGTAAATGATGTTGTTGCATTCAGCAATCTGGCTCTGATTTGTCATCCTGAAGGTCTCAGAGATAAAATTGAGCATAGTTTTGTTTGATAAAATACATTTTTATATTCAAATGTAGGAACTGGGTTCTACAGTTTGAACCCTTGCTGTCTCTGGCTCCACACCCACCCCACCCAGCTATCAAGATGTGTGAAGGTTAGTGTATTTTCTGTAGGGAAGCTAATGATCCATCATGAATGACATTCAGATGATAAAGAGAAAAAATAGGTTCGTGGATTATCTTTTATTATTTGTATTATCTTTTACCAGATCTAATATGTTATATTCTCCTACATTAATTTCACATTTCCACAAACTTCAAAGTGTTTCCTTTCAAATGGTATCAATAATATGCATATCCTTCTGGTCCTGAGCTACAGGCAGTCAGATGTGGGTATGTCATTTTAGGTCCTGAGCTACAGGCAGTTAGATTTGGGTATGTCATTGTAGGTCCTGAGCTACAGGCAGTTAGATTTGGGTATGTCATTGTAGGTCCTGAGCTACAGGCAGTTAGATTTGGGTATGTCATTGTAGGTCCTGAGCTACAGGCAGTTAGATTTGGGTATGTCATTTTAGGTCCTGGAGCTGTTGTTAGATGTGGGTATGTCATTTAGGTCCTGAGCTACAGGCAGTTAGATTTGGGTATGTCATTTTAGGTCCTGAGCTACAAGCAGTTAGATGTGGGTATGTCATTTTAGGTCCTGAGCTACAAGCAGTTAGATGTGGGTATGTCATTTTAGGTCCTGAGCTACAGGCAGTTAGATGTGGGTATGTCATTGTAGGTCCTGAGCTACAGGCAGTTAGATTTGGGTATGTCATTTTAGGTCCTGAGCTACAGGCAGTTAGATTTGGGTATGTCATTGTAGGTCCTGAGCTACAGGCAGTCAGATGTGGGTATGTTATTTTAGGTCCTGAGCTACAGGCAGTTAGATTTGGGTATGTCATTTTAGGTCCTGAGCTACAGGCAGTCAGATGTGGGTATGTTATTTTAGGTCCTGAGCTACAGGCAGTTAGATTTGGGTATGTTATTTTAGGTCCTGAGCTACAGGCAGTTAGATTTGGGTATGTCATTGTAGGCGAAAATTGGGGAGAAAAAGGGTCCGATCCTTAAGATGTTCAAATTCAATTTTTGTAAAGAACTTGAACGTTATACAAGAGTTTACGGAGTACATGAAAGTATTTGCAATAGCGTGTTGTGCATGAGTTTCACAATACAACTTTACTTTCCTGCATGTCTGTCATTGTGACTCATATAGTCATGTGTTTTTGACATGTCTGTCATTGTGACTCATAGAGTCATGTTTTTTTGACATGTCTGTCATTGTGACTCATATAGTCATGTGTTTTTGACATGTCTGTCATTGTGACTCATATAGTCATGTGTTTTTGTCTTTGGTTACACTTTTTATGTAAAAGTTCTTATTTTAATACACAGCATTTAGGGTTAGTTAGGTCAGTGTTAAATAGCGCTCATTTTAGCTTAGGAACTGCAAAAATACTTTAATGACGAGTAAATGGTTTATAAATGTGGGAGCTATGATTTAATAAATGGTTTACTACCGGCAGTTTAAAAAATATATATTAATTAATCATTTTTACAGCATGAATCCAGCGCGTTGCTGCCTCGTGATCCGTCCAGCTTTACAACGTGGCTCGTTGCTGCCTCGTGATCCGTCCAGCTTTACAACGTGGCTCGTTGCTGCCTCGTGATCCGTCCAGCTTTACAACGTGGCTCGTTGCTGCCTCGTGATCCGTCCAGCTTTACGACGTGGCTCGTTGCTGCCTCGTGATCCGTCCAGCTTTACGACGTGGCTCGTTGCTGCCTCGCGTGATCCGTCCAGCTTTACGACGTGGCTCGTTGCTGCCTCGTGATCCGTCCAGATTTACGACGTGGCTCGTTGCTGCCTCGTGATCCGTCCAGCTTTACGACGTGGCTCGTTGCTGCCTCGTGATCCGTCCAGCTTTACAACGTGGCTCATTGCTGCCTCGTGATCCGTCCAGCTTTACAACGTGGCACGTTGCTGCCTCGTGATCCGTCCAGCTTTACAACGTGGCGCGTTGCTGCCTCGTGATCCGTCCAGCTTTACGACATGGCTCGTTGCTGCCTCGTGATCCGTCCAGATTTACAACGTGGCTTTTTAACTGCCCTCCGACTTCAGGTTAGTGTGAGTAACAACAAATAGACATGAAAGATGAACACACATGGATCAGGTCTGCCAACAATAGCAGCCTTCTGGGTTTTGACCCCTGACCCCTAATGTCCGCTTAGTCACTAAATCCAGAACTCAAAATACCGGTATTGTTCTGGATCAATGCTGTTCTTAGTGAATGATGCTAACTGTAGCCTACTGTCTGTCATTCACTAATCTCGATAGAACCAAAAGTGTCTGTCTGTAGTGTTGTCTAGAGGGGTCTGTCTGTAGTGTTGTCTAGAGGGGTCTGTCTGTAGTGTTGTCTAGAGGGGTCTGTCTGTAGTGTTGTCTAGAGGGGTCTGTCTGTAGTGTTGTCTAGAGGGGTCTGTCTGTAGTGTTGTCTAGAGGGGTCTGTCTGTAGTGTTGTCTAGAGGGGTCTGTCTGTAGTGTTGTCTAGAGGGGTCTGTCTGTAGTGTTGTCTAGAGGGGTCTGTCTGTAGTGTTGTCTAGAGGGTCTGTCTGTAGTGTTGTCTAGAGGGGTCTGTCTGTAGTGTTGTCTAGAGGGGTCTGTCTGTAGTGTTGTCTAGAGGGGTCTGTCTGTAGTGTTGTCTAGAGGGGTCTGTCTGTAGTGTTGTCTAGAGGGGTCTGTCTGTAGTGTTGTCTAGAGGGGTCTGTAGTGTTGTCTAGAGGGGTCTGTCTGTAGTGTTGTCTAGAGGGGTCTGTCTGTAGTGTTGTCTAGAGGGGTCTGTCTGTAGTGTTGTCTAGAGGGGTCTGTCTGTAGTGTTGTCTAGAGGGGTCTGTAGTGTTGTCTAGAGGGGTCTGTCTGTAGTGTTGTCTAGAGGGGTCTGTCTGTAGTGTTGTCTAGAGGGGTCTGTCTGTAGTGTTGTCTAGAGGGGTCTGTCTGTAGTGTTGTCTGCCCTAGGATCGTGATCCCAGGCCTGTCCGGCTTCCCTCTGAGGAAACACTGCTGCTGGTTGATAGTGCGACTCATTACAGAAGTCGTCTTTGAGGACAGTCATGTCTTGTATTCAAAATGAGGATCATAAAAGAGGTTTCCCATGATGCAATTCAACTGATATGCCACACAGAGCCATGTAAGAATCAATGTGGCTCCCTTTAATGAACAACATGAGAGAGGCTGATTGCTGGGTTAAGTATCGAGAGGTGTAGTGATGTTAAGATGAGCTGACCACTCGAGACCCACTGGATCCTGGCCAGCAGGGGAGAAGACAGGAAGTACACTGTCACCGCCCTCCGAGTCAGCCCTGAAGCCATATCAACGCCCTAAGCCATACCGACACACATTTAAAATTCTGATATCGCTAACATCTCCATGAGCTCAATCGCCCTCATTCCCTTACATTTACATTTAAGTCATTTAGCAGACGCTCTTATCCAGAGCGACTTACAAATTGGTGAATTCACCTTCTGACATCAGTGGAACAGCCACTTTACAATAGTGCATCTAAATCATTTAAGGGGGGGGGTGAGAAGGATTACTTTATCCTATCCTAGGTATTCCTTGAAGAGGTGGGGTTTCAGGTGTCTCCGGAAGGCAGACCTCGGTTCAAATAGTATCTGAAATATTATTTGATTGAGCTGAAATAATTCTTGATTGAGCTTGCCTGGCACAATAGAATCGATAGAAGGAAAAACACTAAGCGCAAACCCCCTGCTCACTGTCACTACTGACGAGCGTGGATCCAACAGGAAGTGGATCCAACAGGAAGTGCTTCGTCACCGCCCTCAGGCTGCCCTGTAGCGATATCAATGCCCTGCGGCCTCCAGAATTCCAGACACACCTCCCTTAAAGCTACAGTCTGGGGTTCGAAAAACAACAACGCGACTGCCCCGCCTCTTATTTTGGTATAAGTCTGAGAAATGGGATCCATTTACTGTAACCCCTCCAACAGTCACAGAGTCAACCATCAATGGCACTCTACCTCTTTTAAAGAACCGCTCAGTCCTTTTAAAGAACCGCTCAGTCCTTTTAAAGAACCGCTCAGTCCTTCATTTAAAGAACCGCTCAGTCCTCTTAAAGAACCGCTCAGTCCTTTTAAAGAACCGCTCAGTCCTCTTAAAGAACCGCTCAGTCCTTTTAAAGAACCGCTCAGTCCTTCATTTAAAGAACCGCTCAGTCCTCTTTTAAAGAACCGCTCAGTCCTCTTTTAAAGAACCGTGTGAGGGGTTATGTCAGTAGTCTAGTGTGAGCGGTTATGTCAGTAGTCTAGTGTGAGGGGTTGTGTCAGTAGTCTAGTGTGAGGGGTTATGTCAGTAGTCTAGTGTGAGGGGTTGTGTCAGTAGTCTAGTGTGAGGGGTTATGTCAGTAGTCTAGTGTGAGGGGTCGTGACAGTAGTCTAGTGTGAGGGGTTATGTCAGTAGTCTAGTGTGAGGGGTTATATCAGCAGTCTAGTGTGAGGGGTTATATCAGCAGTCTAGTGTGAGGGGTTATGTCAGTAGTCTAGTGTGAGGGGTTATGTCAGTAGTCTAGTGTGAGGGGTTATATCAGTAGTCTAGTGTGAGGGGTTATGTCAGTAGTCTAGTGTGAGGGGTCGTGACAGTAGTCTAGTGTGAGGGGTTATGTCAGTAGTCTGGTGTGAGGGGTTATGTCAGTAGTCTAGTGTGAGGGGTTATAACAGTAGTCTAGTGTGAGGGGTTATGTCAGTAGTCTAGTGTGAGGGGTTATGTCAGTAGTCTAGTGTGAGGGGTTATGTCAGTAGTCTAGTGTGAGGGGTTAAGTCAGTAGTCTAGTGTGAGGGGTTATATCAGTAGTCTAGTGTGAGGGGTTATATCAGTAGTCTAGTGTGAGGGGTTATAACAGTAGTCTAGTGTGAGGGGTTATAACAGTAGTCTAGTGTGAGGGGTTATGTCAGTAGTCTAGTGTGAGGGGTTATGTCAGTAGTCTAGTGTGAGGGGTTATGTCAGTAGTCTAGTGTGAGGGGTTATGTCAGTAGTCTAGTGTGAGGGGTTATGTCAGTAGTCTAGTGTGAGGGGTTATATCAGTAGTCTAGTGTGAGGGGTTATGTCAGTAGTCTAGTGTGAGGGGTTATGTCAGTAGTCTAGTGTGAGGGGTTATAACAGTAGTCTAGTGTGAGGGGTTATGTCAGTAGTCTAGTGTGAGGGGTTATGTCAGTAGTCTAGTGTGAGGGGTTATGTCAGTAGTCTAGTGTGAGGGGTTATGTCAGTAGTCTAGTGTGAGGGGTTATGTCAGGAGTCTAGTGTGAGGGGTTATGACAGGAGTCTAGTGTGAGGGGTTATGTCAGGAGTCTAGTGTGAGGGGTTATGTCAGTAGTCTAGTGTGAGGGGTTATGTCAGTAGTCTAGTGTGAGGGGTTATAACAGTAGTCTAGTGTGAGGGGTTATGTCAGTAGTCTAGTGTTATAACAGTAGTCTAGTGTGAGGGGCTATAACAGTAGTCTAGTGTGAGGGGTTATAACAGTAGTCTAGTGTGAGGGGTTATAACAGTAGTCTAGTGTGAGGGGTTATGTCAGTAGTCTAGTGTGAGGGGTTAAGTCAGTAGTCTAGTGTGAGGGGTTATGTCAGTAGTCTAGTGTGAGGGGTTATGTCAGTAGTCTAGTGTGAGGGGTTATAACAGTAGTCTAGTGTGAGGGGTTATAACAGTAGTCTAGTGTGAGGGGTTATAACAGTAGTCTAGTGTGAGGGGTTATGTCAGTAGTCTAGTGTGAGGGGTTATATCAGTAGTCTAGTGTGAGGGGTTATAACAGTAGTCTAGTGTGAAGGGTTATGCCAGTAGTCCAGTGTGAGGGGTTATAACAGTAGTCTAGTGTGAGGGGTTATATCAGGGGAGACAGTGTGAGGGGTTATATCAGTAGTCTAGTGTGAGGGGTTATGTCAGGGGAGACAGTGTTTCAGTAGTCTAGTGTGAGGGGTTATATCAGGGGAGACAGTGTTTCAGTAGTCTAGTGTGAGGGGTTATGTCAGGGGAGACAGTGTTTCAGTAGTCTAGTGTGAGGGGTTATGTCAGTAGTCTAGTGTGAGGGGTTATGTCAGTTGTCTAGTGTGAGGGGTTATGTCAGTAGTCTAGTGTGAGGGGTTATGTCAGTAGTCTAGTGTGAGGGGTTATGTCAGTAGTCTAGTGTGAGGGGTTATGTCAGTAGTCTAGTGTGAGGGGTTATGTCAGTAGTCTAGTGTGAGGGGTTATAACAGTAGTCTAGTGTGAGGGGTTATAACAGTAGTCTAGTGTGAGGGGTTATAACAGTAGTCTAGTGTGAGGGGTTATGTCAGTAGTCTAGTGTGAGGGGTTATATCAGTAGTCTAGTGTGAGGGGTTATAACAGTAGTCTAGTGTGAAGGGTTATGCCAGTAGTCTAGTGTGAGGGGTTATAACAGTAGTCTAGTGTGAGGGGTTATAACAGTAGTCTAGTGTGAGGGGTTATGTCAGTAGTCTAGTGTGAGGGGTTATAACAGTAGTCTAGTGTGAGGGGTTATATCAGGGGAGACAGTGTGAGGGGTTATATCAGTAGTCTAGTGTGAGGGGTTATGTCAGGGGAGACAGTGTTTCAGTAGTCTAGTGTGAGGGGTTATATCAGGGGAGACAGTGTTTCAGTAGTCTAGTGTGAGGGGTTATGTCAGGGGAGACAGTGTTTCAGTAGTCTAGTGTGAGGGGTTATGTCAGTAGTCTAGTGTGAGGGGTTATGTCAGTAGTCTAGTGTGAGGGGTTATGTCAGTAGTCTAGTGTGAGGGGTTATGTCAGTAGTCTAGTGTGAGGGGTTATATCAGTAGTCTAGTGTGAGGGGTTATGTCAGTAGTCTAGTGTGAGGGGTTATAACAGTAGTCTAGTGTGAGGGGTTATGTCAGTAGTCTAGTGTGAGGGGTTATGTCAGTAGTCTAGTGTGAGGGGTTATGTCAGTAGTCTAGTGTGAGGGGTTATGTCAGTAGTCTAGTGTGAGGGGTTATGCCAGTAGTCTAGTGTGAGGGGCTATAACAGTAGTCTAGTGTGAGGGGTTATAACAGTAGTCTAGTGTGAGGGGTTATAACAGTAGTCTAGTGTGAGGGGTTATAACAGTAGTCTAGTGTGAGGGGTTATGTCAGTAGTCTAGTGTGAGGGGTTAAGTCAGTAGTCCAGTGTGAGGGGTTATGTCAGTAGTCTAGTGTGAGGGGTTATGTCAGTAGTCTAGTGTGAGGGGTTATAACAGTAGTCTAGTGTGAGGGGTCATAACAGTAGTCTAGTGTGAGGGGTTATATCAGTAGTCTAGTGTGAGGGGTTATATCAGGGGAGACAGTGTTTCAGTAGTCTAGTGTGAGGGGTTATGTCAGTAGTCTAGTGTGAGGGGTTATATCAGTAGTCTAGTGTGAGGGGTTATATCAGGGGAGACAGTGTTTCAGTAGTCTAGTGTGAGGGGTTATAACAGTAGTCTAGTGTGAGGGGTTATAACAGTAGTCTAGTGTGAGGGGTTATATCAGTAGTCTAGTGTGAGGGGTTATATCAGGGGAGACAGTGTTTCAGTAGTCTAGTGTGAGGGGTTATGTCAGTAGTCTAGTGTGAGGGGTTATGTCAGTAGTCTAGTGTGAGGGGTTATATCAGTAGTCTAGTGTGAGGGGTTATATCAGGGGATAAGTGTTTCAGTAGTCTAGTGTGAGGGGTTATGTCAGTAGTCTAGTGTGAGGGGTTATGTCAGTAGTCTAGTGTGAGGGGTTATGTCAGTAGTCTAGTGTGAGGGGTTATGTCAGTAGTCTAGTGTGAGGGGTTATATCAGTAGTCTACTGTGAGGGGTTATATCAGTAGTCTAGTGTGAGGGGTTATAACAGTAGTCTAGTGTGAGGGGTTATGTCAGTAGTCTAGTGTGAGGGGTTATAACAGTAGTCTAGTGTGAGGGGTTATAACAGTAGTCTAGTGTGAGGGGTTATATCAGGGGAGACAGTGTTTCAGTAGTCTATAGTGTGAGTGGTTATGTCAGTAGTCTAGTGTGAGGGGTTATGTCAGTAGTCTAGTGTGAGGGGTTATATCAGGGGAGACAGTGTTTCAGTAGTCTAGTGTGAGGGGTTATGTCAGTAGTCTAGTGTGAGGGGTTATGTCAGTAGTCTAGTGTGAGGGGTTATAACAGTAGTCTAGTGTGAGGCGTTATATCAGGGGAGACAGTGTTTCAGTAGTCTAGTGTGAGGGTGTCAGGATTTGGCCAGGGTTGTTCCGGGTTTTGGTCACTAGATGCCCCCATTGTGCTTTTTGACCTTATGTTTTTTCCCTTGTTCCCCATTATTATTTGCACCTGTGCCTCGTTTCCCCTGATTGTATTTAAACCCTTAGTTTCCCTCAGTTCTGTGCTCTGTGTTTGTATGTTAGTACCCAGCCCTAGTGTTCTGTGTATTCTTGTCGATTCCGGTGGATGCTCTTGTGGAATTCTGTTTTTGTTTTTGAGGATCTCTTAAGGCTTTTTTGTGCTATTCCTACCACCTTTTGGATTTACTATTTTTGTATTGAAGGACTTCTCCTTTTTACTTTATTAAATACACCGTTTCCCCTGATTGTATTTAAACCCTTAGTTTCCCTCAGTTCTGTGCTCTGTGTTTGTATGTTAGTACCCAGCCCTAGTGTTCTGTGTATTCTTGTCGATTCCGGTGGATGCTCTTGTGGAATTCTGTTTTTGTTTTTGAGGATCTCTTAAGGCTTTTTTGTGCTATTCCTACCATCTTTTGGATTTACTATTTTTGTATTGAAGGACTTCTCCTTTTTACTTTATTAAATACACCGTCTTAAGTACTGCTGTGTCTGCCTCATCTTCTGGGTTCTGCTGACTATTCGTGGCTCAGTTGGTTAAGTGACTGTTTCTCACTCCGGAGACCCAGGTTCGTAACCGGGTCCTGACAGAAACACAGAGCCCCAAAAATGAACCCAGAGGCAGCCAGTTCCCAGGACCTTTTTGCCATGCTGTCCCACCACCAGGAGACTGTCCAACGCCACGAAGCCGCCCTGGTTCAGCAAGAGGCCTTAATGGCTAGACATTCTCATCTTCTGTCGGAGATGCTGACTTCCATTAAGCAAATATCTGATCGTCTTACCCCGGCAACAGTTCCCGTCCCAGTACCTCAGATTCACGTACCCATGGCAGTTAACCCCCTGGCTGAATCTCGTCTTCCACCTCCCCAACGGTTCTCAGGTGATCCAAGTGCTTGTAAAGGGTTTCTCACCCAATGTTCTCTCTCCTTTGAGCTACAACCCTCATCGTTTCCCACCGACCGGTCTAAGATCGCTTATATCATCACCCTGCTGTCGGAAAAAGCCCTGGCCTGGGCTAATGCTGTGTGGGATGCCCATAGTTCCTGCTGTGCCAGCTACTCTGCCTTTGCTGAGGAATTCAAACGAGTGTTTCAAGGCCCAAGCAGTGGTTCTGACTCAGCCAAACAGCTCCTGACTCTCCACCAAGGTTGGCGCAGCGTGACGGACTATGCCATCCAGTTCCGCACGGTGGCAGCAGCAAGTGGCTGGAACAACGAGGCGCTCACGGTGTGCTTTCTGAAAGGCCTTTCCGACACTATCCAAGATGAACTGGCCACTCGGGAACCACCGGACAATCTCGAGTCCCTGATCAAGTTGGCCTCACGCATTGACCAGCGTCTGAGAGAGAGAACTCAACCGTAGACCTCTAGCCCCTATCAGTCCCAGCTCCGAGTCCCCACCATTATCCTCGCTGGCTCCATCGGAACCCATGCAGATTGGACGCATCTCCCAGGCTGAGAGAGACCGCCGGATGAGGGAGCGACGCTGTCTATATTGCGGCAAACCGGGCCATTTCCGTTCCACGTGTCCCGGGCTCCAGGGAAACGCTCTGTCCCGTACAGACCAGGGGGAACTGTAACGGGAAACATAACCTCCTCCCATCCGTCCAACTCCCGTCTGCTCATTCCAGTCACCCTCTCCTGGGACAACCACAAGCTTCACCTTCAAGCCTTGGTAGACTCTGGAGCCGCAGGTAACTTCATGGATGGTGTCTGGGCGAAGGAGATTGGCGTTCCCTCTGAACCTCTAAGTGAACCCATGAGGGTCACTACATTGGATGGAAGCCCTTTGGGTTCTGGACTTGTCACTCATGTCACTACCTCCTTGCGACTTTCAGTTTCACAACACCAGGAATTGATGAACTTTCATTTGATCTCCTGTTCCGAGTTCCCTCTCGTCCTTGGATACCCCTGGCTTCACAGCCATAACCCTCACATCGACTGGTCTGTGGGCACTATCAAGCAGTGGGGTCCTACGTGCCAAGCTACTTGTATTTTCCAGAATTCCCGAGTTCTACTCCCGAGTCTTTAGAATCCATCGACCTGACCCGAGTTCCCGAGTGTTACCATGACCTCAAACTGGTGTTTAGCAAACAGAGGGCCACCATGCTACCACCCCATAGACCTTACGATTGCCCCATCGACCTGTTTCCGGGCACTTGCCCCCAGGGGTCGGATCTTTCCCTATCTCCACCCGAACGAGCTGCTATGGATACCTACATCAAGGACGCTCTGGAAGCAGGCCTCATGCGTCCATCCACCTCCCTGGCGGGAGCAGGGTTTTTCTTTGTGGCCAAGAAAGACGGTGGATTACGTCCTTGCATCGACTACCGGGGACTCAATGCCATAACCGTCCGTAACCGTTACCCGCTACCCCTTATGGCCACAGCCTTCGAGCTGCTCCAGGAAGCAGTTGTTTTCACTAAGCTTGACCTGCGGAACGCATACCATCTTGTGCGGATCAGACCTGGTGACGAGTGGAAGACCGCTTTCAACACGCCTACTGGTCACTATGAATACTTGGTGATGCCCTTCGGCCTGACCAACGCCCCAGCGGTGTTCCAAGCGCTCATAAACGATGTGCTTAGGGATATGCTTAACATATTTGTGTTCGTTTACTTGGATGACATCCTCATCTTTTCGAGCTCCCTTCAAGAACACACTAAGCATGTCAGACAAGTACTCAAACGCCTCCTGGACAGCCATCTGTACGTTAAGCCGGAAAAATGTGAATTCCATTCATCCCGAGTACAATTCCTGGGATTTGTAGTGGAACCCGGTCGAGTCCAAATGGACCCCAGGAAGGTAGGGGCGGTAGCGGATTGGCCCACCCCCAAATCCGTTAAGGAAGTTCAGCGTTTCCTGGGCTTCACAAACTTTTACCGCAAGTTTATCAAGAACTTCAGCTTGGTTTCAGCCCCTCTCTCAGCTTTAACCAAGGGTGGCAATGCAAGGTTTTTGTGGGGAAGAGAAGCTGAGACGGCCTTCCAAGGACTCAAGCAGCGCGTTCTCTCTGCTCCCATCCTGATACTACCGACTACGGATGAACCATTTGTGGTGGAGGTAGACGCATCAGAGGTTGGTGTTGGAGCTGTCCTGTCTCAGAGGGGTGAAGACAAGAAGCTTCATCCGTGCGCTTTCTTCTCACACCGGCTTACCCCGACTGAGAGGAACTACGATGTGGGGGATCGTGAACTCCTAGCGGTTAAGATGGCATTGAAGGAATGGAGACACTGGCTCGAGGGGGCTTCTCACCCGTTTCAAGTGCTTACGGACACAAAAATCTGGAGTATATCCAGCAGGCGAAGCGGTTGAACTCTAGACAAGCTAGATGGTCTCTTTTCTTCAATCGATTCCAGTTTATCCTCACCTATCGGCCCGGGTCGAAGAATCTCAAACCGGATGCCCTGTCCCGAGTCTACGCTCCTGCCATTCGAGATGACACGGACATGCCTGTCCTTCCTGCTGCTAAGATTGTGGCTCCGATCTCGTGGCAAGTTGAGGATACCGTGAGACGTGCTCAAGCTAGCGAACCGGACCCGAAAGGAGGTCCTGCCAATCGGTTGTTTGTCCCCAAGGCAGTGAGGACTCAGGTCCTTCTGTGGGGGCACTCCTCTCGCCTCACCTGTCATCCGGGCGTAGGTCGCACCTTGGAGTTCATCCAGCGTAAGTTCTGGTGGCCTACCATAAGAGAAGACGTTGCCACTTTCGTCAATGCCTGTCCCGTGTGCTGCCAGGGCAAATCTTCTCACCTCCGCCCTCAAGGACTCCTTCACCCTTTACCTGTTCCCCACAGACCCTGGTCCCATATCTCATTGGACTTTATTACTGGACTTCCTCCATCCCATGGCAATACTACTATCCTAGTCATAATCGACAGGTTTTCAAAGGCGGCCAGGTTCGTCCCTCTGACTAAGTTACCTTCTGCCAAGGAAACGGCTGAGTTGGTAATTAATCATGTGTTCCGAGTCTTCGGCATTCCTCAAGATATGGTTTCTGACAGAGGTCCCCAGTTCGCCTCAAGGTTTTGGAAGGCCTTCTGCCAACTCATGGGGGCTTCTGCCAGTCTATCTTCAGGGTACCATCCGGAGTCCAACGGCCAAACAGAGAGGATGAATCAAGAGCTGGAAACCACCCTCCGATGTATGACTCGTGACAACCCGTCCACATGGTCATCCTTTATTGTTTGGGCCGAATACGCGCACAACACCTTGCGCTCCTCCTCCACTGGTATGTCCCCGCACGAGTGTCAGTTTGGCTATGCTCCTCCATTGTTCCCGGACCAGGAGGCAGAAGTCAGAGTGCCTTCAGCCTTGAAGTTCGTCAGACGCTGTCGGCTTATGTGGAGGAAGACCCGTCTTAATCTTATGCGTTCCTCACAGAGGTACCAACAACAAGCCAACAGACGTCGCCGTCCCGTGCCTACCCTGCGCCCCGGCCAGAGAGTCTGGCTCTCTACAAGAGACTTACCTCTACGGGTGGAGTCTCGCAAGCTGTCCCAAAAATACATCGGTCCCTTCAAGGTTGCCAGGAGAGTTAACCCAGTTTCTTATCGCCTACACTTACCCAGATCCCTTAAGATTAATCCCACATTTCACATTTCATTGTTAAAACCTGTTGTTTTTTCTCCCCTTGTCCCGGCAGACAGACCTCCCCCTCCACCTTGTGTCATTGGAGGCCAGCCGGCTTATACCGTCCATCGGATACTGGATTCCCGCCGTGTGCAGCGGTCCTGGCAGTATCTGGTGGACTGGGAAGGCTACGGTCCCGAGGAGCGCTCCTGGGTTCCTGCCAAAGACATCCTGGACCCTGACCTCATTCGTCAGTTCAGGGCCCTCCACCCTGAGAGAGCTGGTAGGAACGTCAGGAGCCGTTCCTAGGGGGGGGATTCTGTCAGGATTTGGCCAGGGTTGTTCCGGGTTTTGGTCACTAGATGCCCCCATTGTGGTTTTTGACCTTATGTTTTTTCCCTTGTTCCCCATTATTATTTGCACCTGTGCCTCGTTTCCCCTGATTGTATTTAAACCCTTAGTTTCTCTGTGTTTGTATGTTAGTACCCAGCCCTAGTGTTCTGTGTATTCTTGTCGATTCCGGTGGATGCTCTTGTGGAATTCTGTTTTTGTTTTTGAGGATCTCTTAAGGCTTTTTTGTGCTATTCCTACCACCTTTTGGATTTACTATTTTTGTATTGAAGGACTTCTCCTTTTTACTTTATTAAATACACCGTCTTAAGTACTGCTGTGTCTGCCTCATCTTCTGGGTTCTGCTGACTATTCGTGGCTCAGTTGGTTAAGTGACTGTTTCTCACTCCGGAGACCCAGGTTCGTAACCGGGTCCTGACAGAGGGGTTATGTCAGTAGTCTAGTGTGAGGGGTTATGTCAGTCAGTAGTCTAGTGTGAGGGGTTATGTCAGTAGTCTAGTGTGAGGGGTTATGTCAGTAGTCTAGTGTGAGGGGTTGTGTCAGTAGTCTAGTGTGAGGGGTTGTGCCAGTAGTCTAGTGTGAGGTGTTATATCAGGAGTCTAGTGTGAGGGGTTATGTCAGTAGTCTAGTGTGAGGGGTTATGTCAGTAGTCTAGTGTGAGGGGTTGTGTCAGTAGTCTAGTGTGAGGGGTTGTGCCAGTAGTCTAGTGTGAGGTGTTATATCAGGATTCTAGTGTGAGGGGTTATGTCAGTAGTCTAGTGTGAGGGGTTATGTCAGTAGTCTAGGGGTTATGTCAGTAGTCTAGTGTGAGGGGTTAAGTCAGTAGTCTAGTGTGTGGGGTTATGTCAGTAGTCTAGTGTGAGGGGTTATATCAGTAGTCTAGTGTGAGGGGTTATATCAGTAGTCTAGTGTGAGGGGTTATAACAGGGGAGACAGTGTGTCAGTTGTCTAGTGTGAGGTGCAGGAATAATGAAAATTGATCCTGTGGAGTTTTGTGTTCACATTGACTTAAAAAAGGGAACCGGACCCCAAAATTCAAGCGAACCGAACTCAACCCATCTCTCGAAATGTCTCAGTTCCGTTCACTTCTGGGGCTCATTTGAGGGGTCAGAGTTCATGTGGAGTGTACATTGCATAAATTAAGGGAACCATACTGAGTTCACAAGAATTGTCTGAAAGGGACCAAGTGGTGAAAACATTTAGCTGCTGTGTGCAGGACACTTAAATGTTTACATACTGTTTTACCCCATGTCATGTGTACTAGTTCATCCTATATAACTACTGTTGTCCACTTCATATATACTGTATTCTAGTTCATCCTATATAACTACTGCTGTCCACTTCATATGTATATACTGTATTCTAGTCCTGGTTCATCCTATATAACTACTGCTGTCCACTTCATATGTATATACTGTATTCTAGTCATGGTTCATCCTATATAACTACTGCTGTCCACTTCATATGTATATACTGTATTCTAGTCCTGGTTCATCCTATATAACTACTGTTGTCCACTTCATATATATATATACTGTATTCTAGTCATGGTTCATCCTATATAACTACTGTTGTCCACTTCATATATACTGTATTCTAGTTCATCCTATATAACTACTGCTGTCCACTTCATACAGTGCCTTGCGAAAGTATTCGGCCCCCTTGAACTTTGCGACCTTTTGCCACATTTCAGGCTGCTGAGACTTGATTACACACAGGTGGATTGTATTTATCATCATTAGTCATTTAGGTCAACATTGGATCATTCAGAGATCCTCACTGAACTTCTGGAGAGAGTTTGCTGCACTGAAAGTAAAGGGGCTGAATAATTTTGCACGCCCAATTTTTCAGTTTTTGATTTGTTAAAAAAGTTTGAAATATCCAATAAATGTCGTTCCACTTCATGATTGTGTCCCACTTGTTGTTGATTCTTCACAAAAAAACACAGTTTTATATCTTTATGTTTGAAGCCTGAAATGTGGCAAAAGGTCGCAAAGTTCAAGGGGGCCGAATACTTTCGCAAGGCACTGTATGTATATACTGTATTCTAGTCATGGTTCATCCTATATAACTACTGTTGTCCACTTCATATGTATATACTGTATTCTAGTCATGGTTCATCCTATATAACTACTGCTGTCCACTCCATATGTATATACTGTATTCTAGTCATGGTTCATCCTATATAACTACTGTTGTCCACTTCATATGTATATACTGTATTCTAGTCATGGTTCATCCTATATAACTACTGCTGTCCACTCCATATGTATATACTGTATTCTAGTCATGGTTCATCCTATATAACTACTGCTGTCCACTTCATATGTATATACTGTATTCTAGTCATGGTTCATCCTGCTGTCCACTTCATATGTGTATACTGTATTCTAGTCCTGGTTCATCCTATATAACTACTGTTGTCCACTTCATATGTATATACTGTATTCTAGTCCTGGTTCATCCTATATAACTACTGCTGTCCACTTCATATGTATATACTGTATTCTAGTCATGGTTCATCCTATATAACTACTGCTGTCCACTTCATATGTATATACTGTATTCTAGTCATGGTTCATCCTATATAACTACTGCTGTCCACTTCATATGTATATACTGTATTCTAGTCCATCCTATATAACTACTGCTGTCCACTTCATATGTATATACTGTATTCTAGTCCTGGTTCATCCTATATAACTACTGCTGTCCACTTCATATGTATATACTGTATTCTAGTCATGGTTCATCCTATATAACTACTGCTGTCCACTTCATATGTATATACTGTATTCTAGTCATGGTTCATCCTATATAACTACTGCTGTCCACTCCATATGTATATACTGTATTCTAGTCGTGGTTCATCCTATATAACTACTGTTGTCCACTTCATATGTATATACTGTATTCTAGTTCATCCTATATAACTACTGCTGTCCACTTCATATGTATATACTGTATTCTAGTTCATCCTATATAACTACTGCTGTCCACTTCATATGTTATACTGCATTCTAGTCATGGTTCATCCTATATAACTACTGCTGTCCACTTCATATGTATATACTGTATTCTAGTCCATCCTATATAACTACTGCTGTCCACACATTTTCTATTCATATACTGTCTATACTGTCTATACACACCATCCTATATAACTACTGTCTATAGACATGCTAACCTCTCACCATTACAATAACAGGGGAGGTTAGCATTTTATATCATACCTCCAAGACATGCTAACCTCTCACCATTACAATAACAGGGGAGGTTAGCATTTTATATCATACCCCCAAGACATGCTAACCTCTCACCATTACAATAACAGGGGAGGTTAGCATTTAATGTCATACCCCCAAGACATGCTAACCTCTCACCATTACAATAACAGGGGAGGTTAGCATTTTATATCATACCCCCAAGTCATGCTAACCTCACACCATTACAATAACAGGGAAGGTTAGCATTTTATATCATACCCCCAAGACATGCTAACCTCTCACCATTACAATAACAGGGGAGGTTAGCATTTTATATCATACCCCCAAGACATGCTAACCTCTCACCATTACAATAACAGGGGAGGTTAGCATGTTATATCATACCCCAAGACATGCTAACCTCTCACCATGACAATAACAGGGGAGGTTAGCATGTTATATCATACCCCAAGACATGCTAACCTCTCACCATGACAATAACAGGGGAGGTTAGCATTTTATATCATAACCCCAAGACATGCTAACCACTCACCATTACAATAACAGGGGAGGTTAGCATTTTATATCATACCCCCAAGACATGCTAACCTCACACCATTACAATAACAGGGGAGGTTAGCATTTTATATCATACCTCCAAGACATGCTAACCCCTCACCATTACAATAACAGGGGAGGTTAGCATTTTATATCATACCCCCAAGACATGCTAACCTCTCACCATTACAATAACAGGGGAGGTTAGCATTTAATGTCATACCCCCAAGACATGCTAACCTCTCATTACAATAACAGGGGAGGTTAGCATTTTATATCATACCCCCAAGACATGCTAACCTCACACCATTACAATAACAGGGGAGGTTAGCATTTTATATCATACCTCCAAGACATGCTAACCTCTCACCATTACAATAACAGGGGAGGTTAGCATTTTATATCATACCCCCAAGTCATGCTAACCTCTCACCATTACAATAACAGGGGAGGTTAGCATTTTATATCATACCCCCAAGTCATGCTAACCTCTCACCATTACAATAACAGGGGAGGTTAGCATTTTATATCATACCCCCAAGACATGCTAACCTCACCAATGCAATAACAGGGGAGGTTAGCATTTTTTGGTAGGGTATGATAGACACACAAATAACTTTCTCACTCATCATTATACACGCTTCATTCAGGATTCTCCTAAATCATGGTAGCATCCACATTTAATGTATTAGTGTTTATAAAGGAATATAATTTCTATTTACAATAAAAGTGACTTCCAAAATGACACATTATTTATCATTAATTTCTACTGGGCACAATATCATCAAAACAACAACCCAAAACAAACAGCAAATGCAGCCAACGAGTGTGTAGAGTCTCAAGAGAGTCTTAATCAGTAGGTGCTCTGTGCTTTAACACCACAAGTTAATATTGCCCCAATACCTTTGATCACTTAAAATGGATGAACAAAACAAGTCCTGTAATTTCTACACGGTTCACCTGATGTGGATTAAAAGACCTCATAGTCAATGTATCGTTTCAAATCCTGGAGTGCAGAACCAAAACATCAATCAACAACATCAACAACGTTTTCACTGTCCCAGTACAGGGACGATACCCAGCGTCTGGTGACGTTACAGGCCTGGCAGAGCATCGCCAGGGACGATACCCAGCGTCTGGTGATGTTACAGGCCTGGCAGAGCATCATCAGGGAAGTGTCTGGTGATGTTACAGGCCTGGCAGAGCATCGCCAGGGACGATACCCAGCGTCTGGTGATGTTACAGGCCTGGCAGAGCATCGCCAGGGACGATACCCAGCGTCTGGTGATGTTTACAGGCCTGACAGAGCATCATCAGGGAAGTGTCTGGTGATGTTACAGGCCTGGCAGAGCATCGCCAGGGACGATACCCAGCGTCTGGTGATGTCGATGCATCGCAGACTTCAAGCAGTCATTGCATGCAAAGGATATGCGACCAAATATTAACAATGATTACTTTATTCTACATTGATAAACCGTCCCTTGTTTTTTGATGCCCGAAAATGGGGGGGACTATGTACAAAATCTTTCTCAACGGTTCATTTCTAAACGGTTCATCCGATATGTATGAAAATACCCTCAAATTAAAGCTGACAGTCTGCACTTCAACCCTCATTGTCATTGTATCCTTGCAAACTCAAAGTGCCAGAGTACAGAACCAAAATAACAAAAAAATATATTAACTGTCTGATCAATTATGGTGCTCACTGTATATATATCGTACCAGTCAAAAGTTTGGACATGCCTACTCATTCAAGGGTTTCTCTTTATTTTGACTATTTTCTACATTGTGGAATTATGGTGAAGACATCAAAACTATGAAATAACACACATGGCAAGGGGGAGACCTAGTCAGTTGTACAACAACGCATTCAACTGAAATGTGTCTTCCGCATTTAACCCAACCCCTCTAAATCAGAATCATGTAGTAACCAAAAAAAGTGTTCAACAAATCAAAATATGAGATTTGAGATTCTTCAAAGTAGCCACCGTTTGCCTTTGACAGATTTGCACACTCTTGGCATTCTCTCAACCAGCTTCACCTGGAATGAGACTGCTTTTCCAACAGTCTTGAAGGAGTTCCCACATATGCTGAGCATTTGTTGGCTGCTTTTCCTTCACTCTGCTGTCCAACTCATCCCAAACCATCTCAATTGGGTTGAGGTCGGGTCATTGTGGCGACCAGGTCATCTGATGCAGCACTCCATCACTCTCCTTCTTGGTCAAATAGCCCTTAGACAGCCTGGAGGTGTGTTGGGTCATTGTCCTGTTGAAAAACAAATGATCGTCCCACTAAGCGCAAACCAGATGGGATGGCGTATCGCTGCAGAATGCTGTGGTAGCCATGCTGGTTAAGTGTGCCTTGAATTCTAAATAAAACACAGACAGTGTCACCAGCAAAGCACCCGCACACCATTACACCTCTTCCTCCATGCTTCACGGTGGGAACCACACATGCAGAGATCATCCGTTCACCTACTCTGTGTCTCACAAAGACACGGCGGTTGGCACCAAAAATAAAATTTGGACTTATCAGATCAAAGGACAGATTTCCACTGGTCTAATGTCCATTGCTCGTATTTCTGCCCAAGCAAGTCTCATCTTATTGGTGTCCTTTAATAGTGATTTCTTTGCAGCAATATGACCATGAAGACCTGATTCACCCAGTCTCCTCTGAACAGTTGATGTTGAGATGTGTCTGTTACTGAACTTTGTGAAGCATTTATTTGGGCTGCAATTTCAGAGGCTGGTAACTCTAATGAACTCTACTCTGCAGCAGAGGTAACTCTGGGTCTTCCTTTCCTATGGCGGTCCTCATAAGAGCCAGTTTAATCATAGCACTTGATGGTTTTTGCGACTGCACTTGAAGAAACATTCAAAGTTCTTGGAATGTTCTGTATTAACTGACCTTCATGTCTTAAAGTAATGATGGACTGTCATTTATCTTTGCTTATTTGAGCTGTTCTTGCCATAATATGGACTTGGTCTTTTACCAAATAGTGCTATCTTCTGTATATCATCCCTACCTTGTCACAACACAACTGATTGGCTCAAACACATTAAGAAGGAAAGAAATTCCACAAATGAACTTTTAACAAGTCACACCTGTTAATTGCAATGCATTCCAGGTGACTACCCCATGAAGCTGGTTGAGAGAATGCCAAGAGTGCCTTGATGACAGCTTTGCACAAAGAGTGGCTACTTGGGAGAATCTCAAACATAAAACATGTTTTAAACACTTTTTTGGTTACTACATGATTCCATATGTGTTATTTCATAGTGTTGATGTCTTCACGATTATTATACAATGTAGGAAATAACAAAAATAAAGAAAACCCATTGAATGAGTAGGTGTATCCAAACTTTTGACTGGTATGGTATATATTCTGCATTCTGACATTGCTTGTTCTGATATTTCTAGATTTTTTTCTGAATACATTTTTGGGGGATTTGTATGTATTGTTAGATATTACTAAAGCTATAAACAGAAGCATTTCGCTGCGCCTGCAATAACATCTGCAAAATATGTGTACGTGTTCAGTGAAAATGCTTAACAATCATCAACTACAGTTTTAACACAGAAGCTGTTGTGTGATCCTGACACAGTGATCCTGATTCAGCCAGCCTCAGCCAGCTCTCTGTGATCTGATTCCCTCAGATCCTGATTCCCTCAGCCAGCTCTCTGATCCTCCCTCAGCCAGCTCTCTGTGATCCTGATTCCCTCAGCCAGCTCTCTGTGATCCTGATTCCCTCAGCCAGCTCTCTGTGATCCTGATTCCCTCAGCCAGCTCTCAGATCCTGATCCCTCAGCCAGCTCTCTGTGATCCTGATTCAGCCAGCTCTCTGTGATCCTGATTCCCTCAGCCAGCTCTCTGTGATCCTGATTCCCTCAGCCAGCTCTCTCCTGATTCCCCAGCCAGCTCTCTGTGATCCTGATTCCCTCAGCCAGCTCTCTGTGATCCTGATTCCCTCAGCCAGCTCTCTGTGATCCTGATTCCCTCAGCCAGCTCTCTGTGATCCTGATTCCCTCAGCTGTGCTGATTCCCTCAGCCAGCTCTCTCTGTGATCCTGATTCCCTCAGCCAGCTCTCTGTGATCCTGATTCCCTCAGCCAGCTCTCTGTGATCCTGATTCCCTCAGCCAGCTCTCTGTGATCCTGATTCCCTCAGCCAGCTCTCTGTGATCCTGATTCCCTCAGCCAGCTCTCTGTGATCCTGATTCCCTCAGCCAGCTCTCTGTGATCCTGATTCCCCCAGCCAGCTCTCTGTGATCTGATTCTGTGATCCTGATTCCCTCAGCCAGCTCTCTGTGATCCTGATTCCCTCAGCCAGCTCTCTGTGATCCTGATTCCCTCAGCCAGCTCTCTGTGATCCTGATTCCCTCAGCCAGCTCTCTGTGATCCTGATTCCCTCAGCCAGCTCTCTGTGATCCTGATTCCCTCAGCCAGCTCTCTGTGATCCTGATTCCCTCAGCCAGCTCTCTGCTCTCTGTGATCCTGATTCCCTCAGCCAGCTCTCTGTGATCCTGATTCCCTCAGCCAGCTCTCTGTGATCCTGATTCCTCAGCCAGCTCTCTGTGATCCTGATTCCCTCAGCCAGCTCTCTGTGATCCTGATTCCCTCAGCCAGCTCTCTGTGATCCTGATTCCCTCAGCCAGCTCTCTGTGATCCTGATTCCCTCAGCCAGCTCTCTGTGATCC
>NW_027011712.1:0-17500 GCF_036934945.1 Oncorhynchus masou masou | reverse complement strand
CCTGAAATTTTCATCATAGGTACACTTCAACTATGACAGACGAAATTAGAAAAAAAATCCAGAAAATCACATTGTACAATTTTTAATGAATTTATTTGCAAATTATGGTGGAAAATAAGTATTTGGTCACCTACAAACAAGCAAGATTTCTGGCTCTCACAGACCTGTAACTTCTACTTTAAGAGGCTCCACTGTCCTCTACTCGTTACCTGTATTAATGGCACCAGTTTGAATTTGTTATCAGTATAAAAGACACCTGTCCACAACCTCAAACAGTCACACTCCAAACTCCACTATGGCCAAGACCAAAGAGCTGTCGAAGGACACCAGAAACAAAATTGTAGACAGGTACCAGGCTGGGAAGACTGAATCTGCAATAGGTAAGCAGCTTGGTTTGAAGAAATCAACTGCGGGAGCAATTATTAGGAAATGGAAGACATACAAGACCACTGATAATCTCCCTTGATCTGGTGCTCCACGCAAGATCTCACCACGTGGGGTCAAAATGATCACAAGAACGGTGAGCAAAATCCCAGAACCACACGGTCCCCACCTAGTGAATGACCTGCAGAGAGCTGGGACCAAAGTAACAAAGCCTACCATCAGTAACACACTACGCCGCCAGGGACTCAAATCCTGCAGTGCCAGACGTGTCCCCCTGCTTAAGCCAGTACATGTCCAGGCCCGTCTGACGTTTGCTAGAGAGCATTTGAATGATTCAGAAGAAGATTGGGAGGATGTCAGATGAAACCAAATATAACTTTTGGTAAAAACTCAACTCGTCGTGTTCGGAGGACAAAGAATGCTGACCTTATATAGATAGGTGGGTGCCTTTCCAAGTCATGTCCAATCAATTGAATTCACCACAGGTCAAATCAAGGTGTAGAAACATCTCAATGATGATCAATGGCAACAGATAGCACCTGAGCTCAATTTCAGGTCTCATAGCAAAGGGTCTGAATACTTATGTAAATAAGGTATTCTAAAAACCTGTTTTTCGCTTTGTTATTATGGGGTATTGTGATGTCATTATGGGGTATTGTGATGTCATCGTGGGATATTGTGATGTCATTATGGGGTATTGTGTGTAGATTGATGAGGATATTTTTTAAATGTTTGAACCATTTTAGAATAATGCTGTAACGTAACAAAATTATTAAAAAAATCAAGGGGTCTGAATACTCTCCGAATGCACTGTACTTAAATATTTGAAATCTAAATGTTTTATTTCATATTATGAGGCATGTCTTACCTTGCTTAAAAAGTAGCCTACATGTAAAATCCGACCATGGAAACATGGAGACAATTATTTAATAAAGATTTCATAAGTGGTGCTGAGTTTCAAGTTTTTGGAAGCTTACAAATTGATCTACGCTTTCTACCGTTCTACGTGCCAGGTATGATTTTCATATGCGTATTTTCAGTTTCATTTCAAGAATAACGTTTGTTTGTCATGTGGTTAATCATAAAAATCTGAATTCAAATGATACAATTCTAAAAGTTAAAAAAGTCAACTACTACTGAGATCACCTGCCTCTGCCATATGGACACATTGATACACCGTAATCCAGTGTTAGGCCTATAACTGCCTTCTATTGCTCTTTCACACCGAGGATTGGTGACTATCAAGAGGGGAGATTGTTGGAAAGATTTATATAATAGCTTACTGTGAGGAACTATAGTGTTACTATATTATCATTCGCAATTGGACATTAAAACCCCCACATTCCTACATGTCTGCGCAGCAGGCCCAGTACTTCTAACCGTACTCAGACGCGCGCTCTCCCTCAACATTATCAGGGCAGAAAAAACAGACACTTGCTCATTGCTCACATGCAGTCCCTCAAACAAGACAATGAAAACATTTGCAAATCTCAATAATTATGGTTATGAAATAAACCAAAACGTCTTTCTCACAAGTGCAGCAGGGTGTGAACTCTGCAAACAACGTTTCCCACTCCGAGAATGAGAACGGTAAATTACTGTAATTAAAACGTGCATTGACAAAAATGTATGTAACTAAAAGACGGGGATTAATGGTATATTTACTACTGGTGACATATGTAATGCGGAATTTATAAAACATTAAATAAAAGGACAAACACTTCACAAAAATTAAACAATGAAAGTGCATGAATTGGCGGGAGACAGCTGTGACATTCTGAGAGAGAGACTCGCCTATATCTTCACATTTTTGTCTCGGCATTTTTTAATTATACTCCAGACACATTATGTTCACACATATTTTAGATGTGTTTCACTGACAGCCGCAACTCAATAACAAGCTCGGCCAAAATATTTCACCAGAAATCCACGACTTAGCCACAGAGGGAATCGAGGATCAGTAGCTTCTTTGGAAAAATGCTGTTGCTGTGGACTGTTTTAAAATCCCATGGTCATAGGCCTTTTGCCACAAGTGCAATTTGACCAGCGCCATTATGGCAAAAAGACATACGATCTTTGGGATATAAAACTGTCAGTCCACTGTAACAGTATTTTCCAAAGAAGCTAATGATCCACAGAGGAATCGAGGATAAGTCGTGCTTTCTGGTGAGAAATATTTGGAATGATTTTATTTCTATTTAGACAGCAGTAATAATATAATTTATTTCCACTTACTTCCCTATTGGACCCACGCTATGCCATTTCTCTCCTGTTCTATTGGACCCACCTCTATGCCACTTCTCTCCTGTTCTATTGGTTTTCCTATTGGACCCACCTCTATGCCATTTCTCTCCTGTTCTATTGGACCCACCGCTATGCCATTTCTCTCCTGTTCTATTGGACCCACCTCTATGCCACTTCTCTCCTGTTCTATTGGTTTTCCTATTGGACCCACCGCTATGCCATTTCTCTCCTGTTCTATTGGACCCACCGCTATGCCATTTCTCTCCCGTTCTATTGGACCCACCTCTATGCCATTCTCTCCTGTTCTATTGGTTTTCCTATTGGACCCACCTCTATGCCACTTCTCTCCTGTTCTATTGGTTTTCCTATTGGACCCACCTCTATGCCATTTCTCTCCTGTTCTATTGGTGTTCCTATTGGACCCACCTCTATGCCACTTCTCTCCTGTTCTATTGGTTTTCCTATTGGACCCACCGCTATGCCACTTCTCTCCTGTTCTATTGGTTTTCTTTTCGACTTTCTTTCGTAGTCCCGAAGCCTAAGACACCATCCCAGACATATTGAGTTGTTGCATCTTTAGATTCCCCTCTTCCTAAGTTTCTAACAGAGATTTTAATTTCTGTCATACGGAACTGCTATCAGGTGTGATGTTTAGAATGGTGCTTTCCAGGTGTGATGTTTAGAATGGTGTTTTCCCAGGTGAGCTGTTTAGAATGGTGTTTTTTCAGGTGTGCTGTTTAGAATGGTGTTTTCCCAGGTGTGCTGTTCAGAATGGTGTTTTCCCAGGTGTGCTGTTTAGAATGGTGTTTTCCCAGGTGTGCTGTTCAGAATGGTGTTTTCCCAGTTGTGCTGTTTAGAATGGTGCTTTCCCAGGTGTGCTGTTTAGAATGGTGTTTTCAGGTGTGCTGTCTAGAATGGTGTTTTCCCAGGTGTGCTGTTTAGAATGGTGTTTCCCAGGTGTGCTGTTTAGAATGGTGCTTTCCCAGGTGTGCTGTTTAGAATGGTGTTTTCCCAGGTAATGCTAGAATGGTGTTTTCCCAGGTGTGATGTTTAGAATGGTGTTTTCCCGTTTAGACTGGTGCTTTCTCAGGTGTGGAAAACTGTCAGACACACACACACACACACACACACACACACACACACACACACACACACACACACACACACACACACACACACACACACACCTTGGTGTTTTCCCAACCCAAAAACAATGTGAACATGTTTAGAATGGTGTTTTCCACACAACAAATTAATTTTCCACTAAAGGTTTGATGATGAGTTGATTAGTGGAATCAGGTGTTTTGGTGCTAGGGTAAAAAAAAACAAATGTGCAGCCTATTGGGTCCCCAGGACCAGGTTCACTGCGCTAGAGAGTGTCTGTTACACTTCTCCCAAGATCTGTGTGTTTTCCCAGGGATCACTGCCATGAAATCTGTGGTTTGTAAACACTTATAGAAAAGTGACAGACATCCAGTGACAGACCCTTGACAGACACTCCAGTGACAGATTTGAAAGACACCCAGTGGGTCTAAATTTCATTACACTGGCCAGTGACAGACACTTGATAGACATCCAGTGATACAGACACTCCGGTGACAGACACTCCAGTGATACAGACACTCCAGTGACAGACACTCCAGTGATAAGACACTCCAGTGAGACAGACACTGTGAGACAGACACACACACAGACACCTGTCCATGACAGACACTCTGACAGACACTCCAATACAGACACTGTGAGACAGACACTGGTGATACAGACACTCAGTGAGACAGACACTCAGTGAGACAGAAACTTGAGACAGACACACAGACACTGTGATACAGACACAACGGTGACAGACACTGGACAGACACTCCAGTGACAGACACTCCAGTGATACAGATACTCCAGTGATACAGGCCTGATGACAGACACTAACACAGACACTCCAGTGAGACAGACACTGAGTTGATCCAGTGACTGACACTCAGTGATGTGTGATGACACTCCAGTGATACAGACACTCCAGTGATACAGAAAAATAGTGAAATGTGATACAGACACTCTAGTGACAGACACCCAGTGACACACTCCAGTGATTAGACACTCCCCGTGACAGACACTGACAGACACTCCCAGAGACACCTCCAGTCTCAGACCTCCAGTGATACAGACTTCTCCCAAGACACTCTGTGTCATCACCCAGTGACAGACATGGTGAAGACAAGTGACAGACCCTCAAAATCTGTCAACTCCAGTGACAACACTCCAGTGACAGACACCAGTGATGACACTCCAGTGACAGACACCCAGTGACAGACCTCAAGTGACAGACCCTCCAATGTACAGACACAACAGTGACAGACACTCCAGTGACAGACACTCCAGTGACAGACACTCCAGTGACAGACACTCCAGTGACAGACACTCCAGTGACAGACACTCAAGTGACAGACCTCCAGTGATACAGACACTCCAGTGACAGACACTGTGACAGACACTCCAGTGACAGACACTCAGTGATAGACACTCCAGTGATACAGACACTACAGTGACAGACACCAGTGACAGACACTCCAGTGACAGACCCTCCAGTGATACAGACACTCCAGTGATACAGACACTCCAGTGACAGACACTCAAGTGACAGACACTCCAGTGACAGACCCTCCAGACACTCCAGTGACAGACACTCCAGTGACAGACACTCCAGTGATACAGACACTCCAGTGATACAGACACTCCAGTGACAGACACTTCAGTGACAGACCCCCTCAAGACAGACCCTCCAGTGAGACAGATACTCCAGTGACAAGTGCAGACACTCCAGTGATACAGACACTCCAGTGACAGACAAGTGACAGACCCTCACTCCAGTGATACAGATACTACAGACACTCCAGTGACAGACACTCCCGTGACAGACAGTGACAGACACTCCAGTGATACAGACACTCCAGTGATACAGACACAACAGTGACAGACACTCCAGTGATACAGACACTCAAGTGACAGACACTCCAGTGATACAGACACTCCAGTGACAGACAGACACCCTCCAGTGATACAGACACTCCAGTGACAGACACTCCAGTGACAGACACTCCAGTGACAGACACTCCAGTGACAGACACTCCAGTGATACAGACACTCCAGTGATACAGACACTCCAGTGACAGACACTCCAGTGACAGACACTCCAGTGATACAGACACTCCAGTGACAGACACTCCAGTGACAGACCCTCAGTGATACAGACACTCCAGTGATACAGACACTCCAGTGACAGACACTCCAGTGATACAGACACAACAGTCCAGTGACAGACACTCCAGTGACAGACACTCCAGTGACAGACACAACAGTGACAGACACTCCAGTGATACAGACACTCCAGTGACAGACACTCCAGTGATACAGACACTCCAGTGACAGACACTCCCGTGATGTTGCAGACACTCCAGTGACAGACCCTCAGTGACAGACCTCCAATGATACAGACACTCCAGTGACAGACACTCCAGTGATACAGACACTCCAGTGATACAGACACTCCAGTGACAGACCCTCCAGTGACAGACACTCCAGTGACAGACCCTCCAGTGACAGACCCTCCAGTGATACAGACACTCCAGTGATACAGACACTCCAGTGACAGACACTCCAGTGACAGACACTCCAGTGACAGACACTCCAGTGATACAGACACTCCAGTGATACAGACACAACAGTGACAGACACTCCAGTGATACAGACACTCCAGTGACAGACACTCCAGTGACAGACACTCCAGTGACAGACACTCCAGTGACAGACACTCCAGTGACAGACCCTCCAGTGATACAGACACTCCAGTGACAGACACTCCAGTGACAGACACTAGTGACAGACACTCCAGTGACAGACACTCCAGATACTCCAGTGATACAGACACTCCAGTGACAGACACTCCAGTGACAGACACTCCAGTGACAGACACTCCAGTGATACAGACACTCCAGTGATACAGACACTCCAGTGACAGACACTCCAGTGATACAGACACTCCAGTGACAGACACTCCAGTGATACAGACACTTTAAGTGACAGACACTCCAGTGATACAGACACAACAGTGACAGACACTCCAGTGACAGACACTCCAGTGACAGACACTCCAGTGACAGACACAACAGTGACAGACACTCCAGTGATACAGACACTCCAGTGATACAACACTCAGTGATACAGACACTCCAGTGACAGACACTCCAGTGACAGACACTCCAGTGAGAGACATAACAGTGACAGACACTCCAGTGATACAGACACTCCAGTGACAGACACAACAGTGACAGACACTCCAGTGATACAGACACTCCAGTGATACAGACACTCCAGTGATACAGACACTCCAGTGACAGACACTCCAGTGACAGACCCCTGACAGACACTCAGTGACAGACACTCCAGTGACAGCCCCTCAGACAGACACTCCAGTGACAGACAGTGACAGACACTCCAGTGATACAGACACTCCAGTGACAGACACTCCAGTGACAGACACTCCAGTGACAGACACTCCAGTGATACAGACACTCCAGTGACAGCCCCTCCAGTGACAGACACTCCAGTGACAGACACTCCAGTGATACAGATACTCCAGTGACAGACACTCAGTGACAGACACTCCAGTGACAGACACTCCAGTGATACAGACACTCCAGTGACAGACACAACAGTGACAGACACTCCAGTGACAGACACTCAGTCCAGTGACAGACACTCCAGTGACAGACACTCCAGTGATACAGACACTCCAGTGACAGTTCTCCAGTGACAGATCTCCAGTGACAGACACTCCAGTGATACAGACAAGTGACAGCCCCTCCAGTTAAAGACACTCCAGTGACAGACACTCCAGTGATCAGATGTGACAGACACTCCAGTGACAGACACTCCCGTGATACAGACACTCCAGTGACAGATACCCAGTGACAGACCCTCAAAGTGACAGACTCCAATGATCAGACAGTGACAGACACTCCAGTGATCCACTCCAGTGACAGACACTCCAGTGAACAGACACTCCAGTGACAGACACTTTAGGACAGACCCTCCAGTGATACAGAACTCCAGTGACAGACACTCCAGTGACAGACACTCCAGTGACAGACACTGGTGACAACACCCCAGTGACAGACCTCCAGTGATACAGACACTCCAGTGATACAGACTTCCAGTGACAGACACTCAGTGACAGACACTCCTGACTCCAGTGACAGATCAACTAACTCATGACAGACTTCCAGTTTACAGACACAACAGTGACAGACACTCCAGTGATACAGACACTCCAGTGTGATACAGACACTCCAGTGATGGACAAACCACTCCAGTGATACAGACACTCAGTGATACAGACACTCCAGTGATACAGACACTCCAGTGACAGACACTGACAGAAACTCCAGTGACCTCCAGTGATAGACACTCCAGTGACAGCCCCTCCAGTGATACAGACACAACCTGCAGTGACAGACACTCCAGTGACAGACCTCCAGTGACAGACACTCCAGTGATACAGACACTCCAGTGACAGACAGTGACAACACTCCAGTGACAGACACTCCAGTGACAGACCCTCCAGTGACAGCCCCTGCAGGACAGACACTCTTGATACAGACACTCCAGTGACAGCCCTCCAGTGACACATTCAGTGACAGCCATTAAAAATGATAGAGACACAACAGTGACAGACACTCCAGTGACAGCCACCCAGTGACAGCCACTCCAGTGACAGACACTCCAGTGATACAGCCACTCAGTGACAGACTCCAGTGACAGCCACAGTGATACAGACAATCAGCCACTCCAGTGACAGACCCTCCAGTGATACAGACACTCAGACACTCCAGTGACAGACACTCCAGTGACAGCCACTAAGTGACAGCCCCTCCAGTGACTCCCCTCAGTGACAGCCACTCCAGTGACAGCCCCTCCAGTGACAGCCCTCCAGTGACAGTGGACAGCCCTCTGAAGACACAACTGTGACAGCCTTTCCTGACAGACACTTCAGTGAGACACTGACAGCCCCTAAGTGACAGACAGGACAGCCCCTTGACAGACAGGGACAACACTGTGACAACCTCCAGTGACATGACACTCAGACAGACACTGTGACAGCCTTTCCAGTGATACAGACACTCAGATGAACAGGACTCCAGTGATACAGATACTCCAGTACAGTCCAGTGCATGCTTCAGTGAAGGACACTACAGTGACAGAACTTGACAGACCCTGGACATGACTTCCAATGAAGGACACTCCAGTGATACAGACACTTGATAAGACACTGGACAACTCCAGTGATACAGACACTCCCAGTGACAGACACTCAAGTGGCATCCAGTGATACAGACACTCAGGTGACACTTCTGACAGACACTCCAGTGACAGCACTCAAGTGAAGACACAGTGACTCCAGTTACAGACACTGGTGATACAGACACTAAGTGACAGACACTGTGACAGACCCTTGATACAGACACTTTAGTGACGACACTCCAGTGACAGACACTTGTGACAGACACTGTGACAGACCCTCTGATCACACAACAGTGACAGACACTCCAGTGTTCCAGTGACAGACACTCCAGTGGGGACACTCCAGTGACAGACACAACAGTGACAGACACTCCAGTGATACCAGACACTCCAGTGACACAGACACTCGTCAGACACTCCAGTGACAGACACTCAGTGACAGAAACTCCCAGTCAGACACCCAGTGATACAGACACTTGACAGCTTCCAGTTTCAGACACTTGATACTCACCCTCCAGTGATACAGCTCAGCCCCTCCAGTGATACAGACACTCTGATACAGACACTCCAGTAACAACACAGTGATACAGACTGATTTAGATGTGACAGCCCCTAGTGACAGACACTCTAGTGACAGCCCCTCCAGTGACAGACACAATGACAGACACTCCAGTGACAGGAGTGACAGACACTCCAGTGAGAGCCATTCCAGTGATACAGGCACTCAGTGACAGACACAACAGTGACAGACACACATACAGACATTGAACAACAGTGAGAGCCACAACAGTTCTCAGAGAAGGCTCTTCCTGAGTAACACTAAAATGGACATTTATGAGTGATTGGAAGGACTTTTAAAACATGTGCTATATTATGTTGACCTGTTAAGTGGTCCAATTCAGTACCTGAACAGGAGGCAGGAATGCAGGAATACAAATTGAATAGAAGCAGGGATGGGCAACTCCAGACCTCAGGTTGGTGTTACACTTCTGCCCCAGCTAGCACACCTGTCTCAACTAATCATAATCTTCAGTTTAGAATGTGGTTGTCTCTGTGTTTGCTAGGGATGGGGGAGTGTGAAACCACTCCGCACCAGAGGACCTGCCTCTCTGGTTAGAACATCCCCTCTGTTACACCCTGCTCACCTCACCACACCTGCCATGGGAAAACGACATACTGTGTGTCTGCTGAGGAAACATGAAGGAGGGAGACTCACGAGAGATGGTGTTTATGAACATTCATGCATGAAATAAGCATCAGAAGAACTACCTTACTTGCTTTGTCAATGTTACCTGTCTCCCTGTCAATAAAGCCCTTGAATTGAATTGCTGAAATTGAATTGCGCTCAGTGAAAGCCTCTTGCTTCACTGTGGGTCTTTAAGTGGCATGCTTCTGAAGGACACAGTCTTTAAGTGGCATGCTTCTGAAGGAAACTTCTTTAAGTGGCATGCTTCTGAAGGACACGGTCTTTAAGTGGCATGCTTCTGTGGGTCTTTAAGTGGCATGCTTCAGAAGGACACTGTCTTTAAGTGGCATGTTCTGCACGGTCTTAAGTGGCATGCTTCTGAAGGGACACTGTGGGTCTTTAAGTGGCATGCTTCAGAAGGACACGGTCTTTAAGTGGCATGCTTCTGAAGGACACAGTCTTTAAGTGGCATGCTTCTGAAAGAAACTGTGAGTCTTTAAGTGGCATCTCACAGTGTCTTGGGTCTTGTGCTCTTCACTGAATCTGTTCTGAGCAGCACTTCAGAAGTGTAGATTGCATTTGATTACTGCTACACTGCTATTTGGATTGTTAATCAAATTCGTCACACCGTACTTGACTTTGTGTCTTTTTTTCCCCTACATTTGAATTGTTTCACATTTTACTGCATTGTTAGGAGCTAGTAACTTTGCTCGCTGCTATAAAAACCTGCTAAACTGTCACTATGCAACCAATAAACTATGATTTAATGTGTTTATGTACAGAGATCCCCCCAGTCCCAATCACAATGCTCTTCTCCACCTATCACTGGGCAATTACTATCAGCCGAATACAAGCAGCAGAACACTGCTAGTTATTGGAAGCTTTGTTTTGACAATGTCCTGCAAACTTTGACACAAAATGGAAGTTATGAGTGTTGGGTTTTTAAATGTGTTATCTTTATCAGTTAAGTGGTCCAATGACCTAATCAAAGAGAGCAATCAGTGAAACAAATTGAGATAAATAGTAGGGCGCTCCACATCTAGGTTTCTACCCTCTAAACTGGTCTGCCTGTCTACCTGTCTGTCTGCTTGCCTGCCTGCCTGCCTGCCTGCCTGCCTGCCTGTCTGTCTGTCTGTCTGTCTGTCTGTCTGTCTGTCTGTCTGTCTGTCTGTCTGTCTGTCTATCTGTCTGTCTGTCTGTCTGTCTACCTCCTTGTCTACCTGACTACCTGTCTACCTGCCTGTCTACCTGTCTCCCTGTCTGCCTGTCTGCCTGTCCAACTACCTGTCTACCTGTCTGTCTGCCTGACTGTCTACCTGCCTGCTTCTCTGTCTGCTACCTTGTCTGTCTGTCTGTCTGTCCGTCTGTCTGCCTGTCTGCCTGTCTGCTTCTCTGTCTTCTACCCTGTCTATCTGTCTGTCTGTCTGTCTGTCTGTCTGCCTGTCTACCTGTCTACCTGTCTAGGCTGTCTACCTCCCTTCTACCCATCTGTCTGTCTGTTCTGCCTTCCTGTCTGCCTCCTTGTCTTTTCGTCTACCTGCCTGTCTGTCTACCTGCCTGTCTGCCTCCCTACCTGCCTGTCACTATCAGGAAGAGAGACTCTGTAGGAGACAGACTGGAACCCAGGCTGATCATCACTATCAGGAGGAGAGACTCTGTAGGAGACAGACTGGAAACCAGGCTGATCATCACTATCAGGAGGAGAGACTCTGTAGGAGACAGACTGGAACCCAGGCTGATCACCACTATCAGGAGGAGAGACTCTGTAGGAGACAGACTGGAACCCAGGCTGATCATCACTATCAGGAGGAGAGACTCTGTAGGAGACAGACTGGAACCCAAGCTGATCAGATCAGGAAGAGACTCTGTAGGAGACAGACTGGAACCCAGGCTGATCATCACTATCAGGAGGAGAGACTCTGTAGGAGACAGACTGGAACCCAGGCTGATCACCACTATCACTCTGTATCCCAGGAGGAGAGACTCTGTAGGAGACAGACTGGAACCCAGGCTGATCACCACTATCAGGAGGAGAGACTCTGTAGGAGACAGACTGGAACCCAGGCTGATCACCACTATCAGGAGAAGAGACTCTGTAGGAGACAGACTGGAACCCAAGCTGATCACCACTATCAGGAGGAGAGACTCTGTAGGAGACAGACTGGAACCCAGGCTGATCACCACTATCAGGAGGAGAGACTCTGTAGGAGACAGACTGGAACCCAGGCTGATCAGATATCAGGAGGAGAGACTCTGTAGGAGACAGACTGGAACCCAGGCTGATCACCACTATCAGGAGGAGAGACTCTGTAGGAGACAGACTGGAACCCAGGCTGATCACCACTATCAGGAGGAGAGACTCTGTAGGAGACAGACTGGAACCCAGGCTGATCACCACTATCAGGAGGAGAGACTCTGTAGGAGACAGACTGGAACCCAGGCTGATCACCACTATCAGGAGGAGAGACTCTGTAGGAGACAGACTGGAACCCAGGCTGATCACCACTATCAGGAGGAGAGACTCTGTAGGAGACAGACTGGAACCCAGGCTGATCACACTATCAGGAGGAGAGACTCTGTAGGAGACAGACTGGAACCCAGGCTGATCACCACTATCAGGAGGAGAGACTCTGTAGGAGACAGACTGGAACCCAAGCTGATCACCACTATCAGGAGGAGACTCTGTAGGAGACAGACTGGAACCCAGGCTGATCACCACTATCAGGAAGAGAGACTCTGTAGGAGACAGACTGGAACCCAGGCTGATCACCACTATCAGGAGGAGAGACTCTGTAGGAGACAGACTGGAACCCAGGCTGATCACCACTATCAGGAGGAGAGACTCTGTAGGAGACAGACTGGAACCCAAGCTGATCACCACTATCAGGAGGAGAGACTCTGTAGGAGACAGACTGGAACCCAGGCTGATCATCACTATCAGGAGGAGAGACTCTGTAGGAGACAGACTGGAACCCAGGCTGATCACCACTATCAGGAGGAGAGACTCTGTAGGAGACAGACTGGAACCCAGGCTGATCACCACTATCAGGAGGAGAGACTCTGTAGGAGACAGACTGGAACCCAGGCTGATCACCACTATCAGGAGGAGAGACTCTGTAGGAGACAGACTGGAACCCAGGCTGATCACCACCTATCAGGAGGAGAGACTCTGTAGGAGACAGACTGGAACAGGCTGATCAGATCAGGAGGAGAAGGAGACCTGGAACCCAGGCTGATCACCACTATCAGGAGGAGAGACTCTGTAGGAGACAGACTGGAACCCAGGCTGATCACCACTATCAGGAGGAGAGACTCTGTAGGAGACAGACTGGAACCCAGGCTGATCACCACTATCAGGAGGAGAGACTCTGGGAGACAGACTGGAACCCAGGCTGATCACCACTATCAGGAGGAGAGACTCTGTAGGGACAGACTGGAACCCAGGCTGATCAACACTATCAGGAGGAGAGACTCTGTAGGAGACAGACTGGAACCCAGGCTGATCACCACTATCAGGAGGAGAGACTCTGTAGGAGACAGACTGGAACCCAGGCTGATCATCACTATCAGGTGGAGAGACTCTGTAGGGAGACAGACTGGAACCCAAGCTGATCAGACTATCAGGAGGAGAGACTCTGTAGGAGACAGACTGGAACCCAAGCTGATCAGATCAGGAGGAGAGACTCTGTAGGAGACAGACTGGAACCCAGGCTGATCAGATCAGGAGGAGAGACTCTGTAGGAGACAGACTGGAACCCAGACAGATCAGGAGGGAGACAGAAACAGACTGGAACCCAGGCTGATCACCACTATCCCGGGAGGAGAGACTCTGTAGGAGACAGACTGGAACCAGGCTGATCACCACTATCAGGAGGAGAGACTCTGTAGGAAACAGACTGGAACCCAGGCTGATCATCACTATCAGGAGGAGAGACTCTGTAGGAGACACTGGAACCCAGGCTGATCACCTCCTGATGGAGAATAGGCTTGTTGTGCCTCTTCACCTGGTCTTTGGACCATGATAGTTTGTTGGGTACACTCAAACTCTTCCACTACAACCCCGTCAATGAGAATGGTTCTCCCTTTTCCTGTAGTCCACAATCATCTCCTTAGTCTTGATCACTTTGAGGGAAAGGGTTGTTGTCCTGGCACCACACTACCAGGTCTCTGGCCCACAATATAGTGCACTACTTTAGACCAGGACCCTATAAAAGTGCACTACTTTTGACCCGGGCCCTTAGGGCACTATGTAGGGAATAGGTTACCATTTGGGAAGCATCCTAGGAGACAATTAGGAGGTAGAGCTTGTTGAGTAACTCGTCTGATCTCTGACACTCCTGCTGTGCTGTGCTGGTAGCGACCTGGCATGTGTGTTACAGTAGTGTAATTACACACTTCTAAACATAAAGATAGGAGGGCGGACTCACACTCTCTGTGCCTTTAAAAGTGTGTATGCGCGCAGACACACACAGTTGGACTTAATCAAACAAGCAAAGACTATTATTTGTAATCCTTTCTTAACATTTACATGTTTATCATTGATCAGATGCTCTTATCCAGAGCGACTTACAGTAGTAGTGAGTGCTTACATTTTCCAGACTTTTTTCATACTGAACAATCATTTGTAAATGTACCTTAATTCAATGCAAATGAATTTCACCGTATACCGCAACGAAGTCGACACTGTGGGTTGTTCACATTGTACGACAGACAGACAAAAACACAAAAAGATGACTCCCTCAGCTGAGCAGTTGCTCTGTGTTGCTACATAAACACAACTTTGCTTCCAGAAATCCCAGCCAGGCTCAATTCCAGGGAAGGAGGTTGAGGGCACTGGCTGGCTGGCTGACTGACTGAGTGGCTGGCTGGCTGACTGGGTGACTGACTGGGTGGCTGACTGGGTAGTTGACTGACTGGGTGGGTGGCTGACTGGCTAGCTGACTGGGTGGCTGACTGGGTAGTTGACTGACTGGGTGGGTGGCTGACTGGCTAGCTGACTGACTGGGTGGGTGGCTGACTGGGAAGTTGACTGACTGGGTGGGTGGCTGACTGCAGTTGACTGACTGGGTGGGTGCCGGGTAGTTGACTGACTGGGTGGGTGGCTGGTAGTTGACTGACTGGATGGGTGGCTGACTGCAGTTGACCGACTGGGCGTATTGACTGGGGAAGACTGACGGGGTGTGTGGTTGACTGGCTGGCTGACTGGGTGGCTGACTTGGTAGTTGATTGACTGGATGGGTGGCTGACTGGGTAGTTGACTGACTGGGTGGGTGGCTGGGCAGTTGACTTCCGTGACTGGATGGGTGGCTGACTGGGTAGTTGACTGGACTGTGGCTGACTGGGTAGTTGACTGACTGATGGGTGGCTGACTGTAGTTGACTGACTGGGTGGGTGGGCTGACTGGGTAGTTGACTGACTGGGTGACTGAGTGGCTGACTGCAGGCTGACTGACTGGGGGCTGCTGACTGGCTGGCTGACTGACTGGGTGACTGACTGGATGGCTGACTGCAGAAGACTGACGACCGGTGGCTGACTGGTGGCTGGATCACCATAGCTGGCTGTCGACTGACTGACGGGTGGCTGACTGACTGGAAGGTTGACTGGATAGTTGAATGACTGACTGACTGGGTGGCTGGCTGGACTGACTGACTGACTGACTGGGTGGGTGGCTGACTGGTAGTTGACTGGGTAGTTGACTGACTGACTCATCGGCGGCTGGCTGGTTGACTGACTGACTGGGTGGCTAACTACTTGCTGACCGGACATTGACTGACTGGGTGACTGACTGGATGGCTGACTGGGTGGTTGACTGGGTGGTCGCTGACTGGGTGGGCTGATCGGGTGGCTGACTGGGTGGTTGACTGGTGGCTGACGGGGCAGCTGACTGGATGGTTGACTGACTGGGTGGCTGGCTGGCTGACTGACTGACTGGGTGGCTGGCTGGCTGACTGGGTAGTTGATTGACTGACTGACTGGGTGGCTGGCTGACTGGCTGACTGGACTGACTGACTGGGTGGGCTGACTGGGTGACTGACTGGGTGGTTGACTGGGTGGTTGACTGGGTGGCTGACTGGGTGGTTGACTGACTGGGTGGCTGGCTGGCTGACTGACTGACTGACTGACTGGCTGGCTGGCTGGTTGACTGACTGGATGGCTGACTGGGTGGTTGACTGGGTGGCTGACTGGGTGACTGACTGACTGGCTGACTGGATGGCTGACTGGATGGCTGACTGACTGGGTGGTTGACTGGATGGTTGACTGGGTGGTTGACTGACTGGGTGACTGACTGAGTGACTGACTGAGTGGCTGACTGGGTGGCTGACTGGGTGGCTGACTGGGTGACTGACTGGGTGGTTGACTGACTGGGTGGCTGGCTGGCTGACTGACTGACTGACTGACTGGCTGGCTGGCTGACTGGGTAGTTGATTGACTGACTGACTGGGTGGCTGGCTGACTGACTGACTGACTGACTGGGTGGGCGGCTGACTGGGTAGTTGACTGGGTAGTTGACTGACTGACTGGCTGGCTGGTTGACTGACTGGATGGCTGACTGGGTGGTTGACTGGGTGGCTGACTGGGTGGTTGACTGGGTGGCTGACTGGGTGGCTGAATGGGTGGTTGACTGGGTGGCTGACTGGGTGGCTGACTGGGTGGCTGACTGGGTGGTTGACTGGGTGGCTGACTGGGTGGCTGACTGGGTGGCTGACTGGGTGGCTGACTGGGTGGCTGACTGGCTGGTTGACTGACTGAGTGGCTGACTGGGTGGTTGACTGACTGGGTGGCTGACTGGGTGGCTGACTGGGTGGCTGACTGGGTGACTGACTGACTGGCTGATTGACTGGGTGGCTGACTGGGTGGTTGACTGACTGGGTGGCTGACTGGGTGACTGACTGAGTGGCTGACTGGGTGGCTGACTGGGTGGCTGTCTGGGTGGCTGACTGGGTGGTTGACTGACTGGGTGGCTGACTGGGTGACTGACTGAGTGGCTGACTGGGTGGCTGACTGGGTGACTGACTGTCTGGTTGACTGGGTGGCTGACTGGGTGGTTGACTGACTGGGTGGCTGGCTGGCTGACTGACTGACTGACTGGGTGGCTGGCTGGCTGACTGGGTAGTTGATTGACTGACTGACTGGGTGGCTGGCTGACTGACTGACTGACTGACTGACTGGGTGGGCTGCTGACTGGGTAGTTGACTGGGTAGTGGACTGACTGACTGGGTGGCTGGCTGGCTGACTGACTGACTGACTGACTGGGTGGGTGGCTGACTGGGTAGTTGACTGGGTAGTTGACTGACTGACTGGGTGGCTGGCTGGCTGGCTGGTTGACTGACTGGATGGCTGACTGGGTGGTTGACTGCGCGTGGCTGACTGGGTGACTGACTGACTGGCTGA
>NW_027011711.1:0-22537 GCF_036934945.1 Oncorhynchus masou masou | reverse complement strand
CCTGTATCTATCTGGTTATCTCTATTCTACAGTATCTCTGTGTCTATCTGGTTATCTCTATTCTACAGTATCTCTGTGTAGTTTCTGCCTGTATCTATCTGGTTATCTCTATTCTACAGTATCTCTGTGTCTATCTGGTTATCTGTATTCTACAGTATCTGTGTAGTTTATGCCTGGATCTATCTGGTTATCTGTATTCTACAGTATCTGTGTAGTTTCTGCCTGAATCTATCTGGTTATCTCTATTCTACAGTATCTCTGTGTAGTTTCTGGTTATCTCTACTCTATCTCTCTCTCCAGTTCCCAGTACTCTGTACACTCTCTGTGACTGTAGTCTGTGACTGTAGTCTGACTGTATCTCTCTCTCCAGTTCCCTGTACTCTGTACACTCTCTCTGACTGTAGTCTGACTGTATCTCTCTCCAGTTCCCTGTACTCTACACTCTCTCTGACTGTAGTCTGACTGTATCTCTCTCCAGTTCCCTGTACTCTGTACACTCTCTCTGACTGTAGTCTGACTGTATCTCTCTCCAGTTCCCTGTACTCTGTACACTCTCTCTGACTGTAGTCTGACTGTATCTCTCTCCAGTTCCCTGTACTCTGTACACTCTCTCTGACTGTAGTCTGACTGTATCTCTCTCCAGTTCCCTGTACTCTGTACACTCTCTCTGACTGTAGTCTGACTGTATCTCTCTCCAGTTCCCTGTACTCTGTACACTCTCTCTGACTGTAGTCTGACTGTATCTCTCTCCAGTTCCCTGTACTCTGTACACTCTCTCTGACTGTAGTCTGACTGTATCTCTCTCCAGTTCCCTGTACTCTGTACACTCTCTCTGACTGTAGTCTGACTGTATCTCTCTCCAGTTCCCTGTACTCTGTACACTCTCTCTGACTGTAGTCTGACTGTATCTCTCTCCAGTTCCCTGTACTCTGTACACTCTCTCTGACTGTAGTCTGACTGTATCTCTCTCTCAGTTCCCTGTACTCTCTACACTCTCTGTGACTGTTGTCTGACTGTATCTCTCTCCAGTTCCCTGTACTCTGTACACTCTCTGTGACTGTTGTCTGACTGTATCTCTCTCCAGTTCCCTTCGCTCTTTTTCTCCATCCTGATTTCTTTCTTTCTCTTCCAATCACCTCTCTCTCCACATCTGTCCCCTATCGCCCATCCTCCCTCCATCTCTCTCTCCCTGTCTCTCTCTCTCCCTTCCTCCCTCCATCTCTCTCTCCATCCATCTCTCTCTCTCACTCCTTCCATCTCTCTCCCTCCCTCCATCTCTCTCTCTCCCTCCCTCTCTCTCTCGCTCCCTCCATCTCTCTCCCTCCCTCCATCTCTCTCTCTCCCTCCCTCCATCTCTCTCTCTCCCTCATCTCTCTTTCTCTTTCTCTCTATCTTTCTGCCTCTCCATTTTTCTCTCTCCCTCCCTCCATCTCTCTCTCTCCCCTCCATCTCTCTCTCTCTCTCTCTCTTTCTGCCTCTCCATTTTTCTCTCTCTCCCCCTCTCTGTCTCTTAGTCTATCTTAGAGGATGCTCTAGTTCTCCCGCCCCCATGCCCCCTAGGCTCCTGGCACAGAGGACAGGAACAGCACAGCCCTCCCCTTGTCTCTCTATAGGTTATTATACAACTCCACTACACCATCCTGCTGTCTTCTACCAGTCCACCACTGTCACCACAGTCATGCACCATCAATGAACTATGTTTTAATATTGACAATACTCTCTTTCTCCCTCATCCCTCCCATCTCTCTTCCCCTCCCTCCTCTCTCTCTCTTCCTCCCCCTCCCTCCTCTCTCTCTCTTCTCCCCCCTCCTCTCTCTCTCTTCCCCTCCCCCTCCTCTCTTCCTCCCTCCTCTCTCTCTCTTCCTCCCTCCTCTCTATCTCTTCCCTCCCTCCTCTCTCTCTCTTCCCTCCCCCTCCTTTCTCTCTCTTCCCTCCCTCCTCTCTCTCTCTTCCCTCCCTCTCCTCTCTCTCTTCCTCCCCCCTCCTTTCTCTCTCTGTCCCCGTCCTTCTCTGGAACAGAAGAGTAACAAGGACACGTGTAACTTTGATAAAGAATTCACTAAGATGCCGGTGGATTTGACTCCTACAGATAAACTGTTTATAATGAACCTGGACCAAGACGAGTTTCTGGGATTCTCCTACACCAACCCTGAATACCCCTCTGACGAGGTGACCGGGGAGGAACAGGAGGAGGAGGAAGGACAGAGCTAAGACACACACACCAACCCTGAATGCCCTTCTGACGAGGTGACTGGGGAGGGGAAGAGGAGGAAGGACAAACTAAGACACACACACACCAACCCTGAATGCCCCTCTGACGAGGTGACTGGGGAGAAGAGGAGGAGGGAGGAGGGGAAGGACAGGTTAAGACACACAAACACACCAACCCTGAATACCCCTCTGATGAGGTGACCGGGGAGGAGGAGGAGGGGAGGAGGAAGGACAGAGCTAAGACACACACACACACACCAGCCCTGAATACCCCTCTGACAGAGGTGACTGGGGAGGAGGAAGGGAGGAGGAAGGACAGAGCTAAGACACACACACACACACACCAACCCTGAATACCCCTCTGATGAGGTGACTGGGGAGGAAGAGGAGGATGGACAGAGTTAAGACACACTCACACCTGAACACACACACATTCAGTACCAGACACTACACCAACCCTGTCTCTGACGTGACTGGGGAGGAAAGGAGGGGATGCGAAAGAGGAGGGAGAAGAGGAGGGAAGGGAAGAGGGGAGGATGAGGAGAGTTATGAGGAGGGAAGGGAGGAAGGAGAAAGAGGAGGGGGAGGAGGAGAAACAGGAGAGGAGGAGGATGAGGAGAGGAGGGGAGGAGGAGGGGAAGGAGGAGGAGGAGAAGAAGAGGGAAGGGAGGAGGAGAGGACGAGGAGGAGAAAGAGGAGAGATGAAGGGAGGAGGAGAGGACGAGGAGAGGAGGAGGGTGGAGAGGATGAGGGGAGAGAGGAGGGAGGGAGGGAGAGGATGAGGAGGGAGGGGAAGGGAGGAGGAGGGAGAAGAGAGGAGGGGAAGGAGGAGGAGAGGACAAGGAGGAGAAGAGGAGAGAACGAAAGGAGGGGAGGAGAGGACGAGGGAGAGGGGAGGAGGAGGAATTGGGAGAGGATGAGGGGAGAGGAGGGAGGAGGAGGAGGAAAGGAGGGAGGAGGAAAGGAGGGAGTAGAAGGGGAGGGGAGAGGAGGTGAATATGGAGAGGAGGAGAGAGGAGGAGAGGAGAGGACGATGGGAGGAGGGGGGAGGAGGAGTAGGATGAGGGAAATTAGAGGGGGAGGAGGAGGGAGGAAAATCAGCTCTCCTTCCCTCCCTCCTACTCTCTTCTCCCTCTCTTGTTTTCTGTCTAATCCCTCGTTCTGACTGGCTTCTCTCCTGGAGTTTCGTTTGGTGTGATGTCACAGGGTTGGTAATGCGGCAAGACACAACACACACACACACACACACACACACACACACACACACACACACACACAACACACCCACTCAGTAAATGAGAAAGGGTTCTGACTCCCCCCAGTGAGCCATTTCAGAAGCACAAACAGTAACAATACTTCCTTCCTCAGTTATTCATTAATACATGTATTTATTCGTTTAGTTGTTTATTAATTTAGTTATTTATTTAGTTATTTATTTAGTTATTTAGTTATGTATTTATTAATTAATTGAGTTAGTTATTTAGTTATGTATTTATTAATTAATTTAGTTATGTATTTAGTTATGTATTTATTAATTTAGTTACTGTTCTATTTATTTATTTATTTAGTCATGTATTTATTAATTCATTTTGTTATTTAGTTATTTTTCTCATTTTGTGGGATCTAAATCAGAGTAAGCTGTGTGTGTGTGTGTGTGTGTGTGTGTGTGTGTGTGTGTGTGTGTGTGTGTGTGTGTGTGTGTGTGTGTGTGTGTGTGTGTGTGTGTGTCGCTGGCTGTAATGCACTCTCAAAGGAATAAAATGGGCCTACAGTTGTATGCTTCCATTACTGTAAAATCAGAGGAATAAAATGGGCCTACAGTCGTATGGCTTCTACAGGACATCACTGTAAAATCAGAGGAATAAAATGGGCCTACAGTCGTATGCTTCTACAGGACATTACTGTAAAATCAGAGGAATAAAATGGGCCTACAGTCGTTATGGCTTCTACAGGACATCACTGTAAAATCAGAGGAATAAAATGGGCCTACAGTCATATGGCTTCTACAGGACATTACTGTAAAATCAGAGGAATAAAATGGGCCTACAGTCGTATTAGCTTCTACAGGACATTACTGTAAAATCAGAGGAATAAAATGGACCTACAGTCGTATGGCTTCTACAGGACATTACTGTAAAATCAGAGGAATAAAATGGACCTACAGTCGTATGGCTTCTACAGGACATTACTGTAAAATCAGAGGAATAAAATGGGCCTACAGTCGTATGGCTTCTACAGGACATTACTGTAAAATCAGAGGAATAAAATGGGCCTACAGTCGTATGGCTTCTACAGGACATCTGTAAAATCAGAGAATAAAATGGGCCTACAGTCGTATGGCTTCTACAGGACATTACTGTAAAATCAGAGGAATAAAATGGGCCTACAGTCGTATGGCTTCTACAGGACATTACTGTAAAATCAGAGGGAATAAAATGGACCTACAGTCGTATGGCTTCTACAGGACATTACTGTAAAATCAGAGGAATAAAATGGACCTACAGTCGTATGGCTTCTACAGGACATTACTGTAAAATCAGAGGAATAAAATGGGCCTACAGTCGTATGGCTTCTACAGGACATTACTGTAAAATCAGAGGAATAAAATGGGCCTACAGTCGTATGGCTTCTACAGGACATTACTGTAAAATCAGAGGAATAAAATGGGCCTACAGTCGTATGGCTTCTACAGGACATTACTGTAATATCAGAGGAATAAAATGGGCCTACAGTCGTATGGCTTCTACAGGACATTACTGTAAAATCAGAGGAATGAAATGGGCCTACAGTCGTATGGCTTCTACAGGACATTACTGTATAAAGTCTGAACGCCCTCCACATCCCTTTACCCTGAGGTTAATGCCGATGCATATGCAATAAGTCACAGCGTAGTGTTGTTTATATATATATATATATATATATATATATGTATATAATGCAAATTAATTACTTAAAAATCATACAATGTCATTTTCTGGATTTTTTGTTTTAGATCCGTCTCTCACAGTTGAAATGTACCTATGATATAAATTGCAGACCTCTACATGTTTTGTAAGTAGGAAAACCTGCAAATTCTCCCCACTGTGTATATAGATACGGGTACCAGTCAAACGTTTGGCCACACCTCCTCATTCAAGGGTTTTTACTTTATTTTTACTGTTTTCTCTCTATATCTCTCTGGAACTCCATCCAGACTGTTGGAAAAGCATTCAAGGTGAAGCTGGTTGAGAGAATGTCAAAAGTGTGCAACAGCTGTTATCAAAGGCAAATTCTTTTGATGGGTAGCTACTTTGAAGAATCTAAAATATATTTTTATGATTTGTTTAACACTTCTTTTTTGTTGTTGTTGTTGGCTACAAACATGATTCCATAATGTGTTATTTCATAGTTTTGACGTCTTCGCTGTTGTTCTACAATGTGGGCAATAGTAAAAACACTCTAATGAGGAGGTGTGGCCAAACTGTTGACTGGTACTGTATGTGGATATGCATAGTGACTGTCAGTGACTAACACAATGTAAACTAGTCTTATATATTAAATAGTTATTTATGTAGCATAACAGTGACTAACACAATGTAAACTAGTCTTATATATTAAATAGTTATTTATGTAGTATAACAGTGACTAACACAATGTAAACTAGTCTTATGTATTAAATAGTTATTTATGTAGTATAACAGTGACTACAACAATATAAACTAGTCTTTTATATATTAAATAGTTATTTATGTAGTATAACAGTGACTAAAGAATATAAACTAGTCTTATATATCAAATAGTTATTTATGTATTTTAACATTTTACTAACACAATATAAACTAGTCTTATATATAAATAGGTGACCTACAGAATATAAACTAGTCTTATATATTAAATAGTTATTTATGTATTTTAACAGTGACTAACACAATATAAACTAGTCTTATGTATTAAATAGTTATTTCAGTCAGATCAGCGGTAGAGCTGTGTAATAGGAGACTTGACATTTAAAGGTGATTTCCCCATATATCCGACATGTGCAGCATTTACTATGATGACGGGTGGGACATTACCTTTAACAGGGGCTGAAGCTGAAAGGGGACTGTGGGATTGATACCAGTCATCACTGCATTACAACAACCAACTAACAGCCTTGTGTGTGTGTGTGTGTGTGTGTGTGTGTGTGTGTGTGTGTGTGTGTGTGTGTGTGTGTGTTTACGTGTGTGTGTGTTTTTAAAGATATGTTCTATGAAGTGTATAGGTCAGTTGTCTTGTAGTTTCTCAGCTCTAGGCTAAACACATATGATGTGAATATAGTTAATCAGACCATAGTAACATGGTGTATTGTATTCTGCGGTGGTAAGAGCAGAGAGGGTATTGTGATGTACGCTTCAATATGGGTTTCCCAGATATAGGGTTCATCAGAGCTTAGTGATGTTGTGTTGATGCTACCTGTACACCTAAAGAAATATGCATTAGGTTAGCAGTGAGATAAGCAATGCTTTAAATGTATGATCTATCAATAGGAATCAAGGTGTGTTTAGTTATTGACCCCTACGATGTTACATTGTACATCTGATTGTAATTCTAGAACTTGATTCTAATTATATAATACATTTTCATTCTAAATCTGTTAATAATTCTAGAACTGATTCTAATTCTGGAACTGATGATTCTAATTATAGAATACATTCTCATTCTAAATCTGATTGTAATTCTAGAACTGATTGTATTTCTAGAAATTATTGTAATTCTACAGCTACTGAGCAGAAATATATACACAACATGCAACAATTTCAATGATTTTACTGATTTACAGTTCATATGAGGAAATCAGTCAATTGAAATAAAATCATAAGGCCTTAATCTATGTATTTCTCATGACTGGGCAGGGGCACAGCCATGGGTGGGCTTGGGGAGGAGCATAGGCCCACCCACTGGGGATCCAGGACCAGCCAATCAGAATGAGTTTTTCCCCACAAAAGGGCTTCATTACAGACAAGAAGTACTCCTCAGTTTCATCAGCTGTCCGGGAGCTGGACTCAGACGATCTCACAGGTGAAGAATTGTGACATTCTGTTGTGTGACAAAACTGCACATTTTTAGAGTGGCCTTTTATTGTCCCCCCAGTACAAGGTGCACCTGTGTAACGATCATGCTGATTAATCAGCCTCTTGATATGCCACAGCTGTCAGGTGGATGGATTATCTTGGCAAAGGAGAAATACTCACTAACAGGGGCGTAAACAAAAAATGTGGGCAAATAAGTTTTCTTTTTGTGCGTATGGACATTTTTGGGGGGGGATTTTTAATTTCAGCTCATGAAACATGGGACCAACACTTTACATATTGTGTTTATATTTCTATTCATTGTATATAAATATGCATTTGTATAAAGGTAGACTCAGCTTTTTAACACCATCATTCTAAATCGACAACAAGCTACCCCCACTTTAAATGACGAGTGTACTGCTGAGTCTACCTTTAATGATAAGATACGTTATTTGATTGAATGTTATTGACTAAGTATAGTTTACCTAAAATTACGATATTGTGTTGCTTTGTTGAATGTTATTGACTAAATATAGTTTACCTAAAGCTTACGATGTTGTGTTGCTTTGTTGAATGTTATTGACTAAATATAGTTTACCTAAAGCTTACGATATTGTGTTGCTTTGTTGAATGTTATTGACTAAAATATAGTTTATCTAAAGCTTACGATGTTGTGTTGCTTTGTTGAATGTTATTGACTAAATATAGTTTATCTAAAGCTTACGATATTGTGTTGCTTTGTTTTCATGCAGTTTAATTTGTAAATATATATATTTTTTTACGATTTAGATTAGTGATTTAGAGTCTTCCCACGTAAATATTGTGTTTTATATTTAAATGATTATAAATGCTTATGAATTTGACTGAGGCAGTATATTTCCTGACTGTAGGGGGGGGTTGATAGGTTTTTAGTTCACATTTTTTTACGATTTAGATTAGTGATTTAAAGTCTTCCACGTAAAATGTTGTGTTTTATATTTAAATATTAAGATACGTAATTTAAATGATTCTAAATGATTATGAATTTGACTGAGGCAGTACATTTCCTGACTGTAGGGGGGTTGATAGGTTTAGTTCACGTTGCCATGAAAAGTCCGGAAGTCGAAGTATTTTACAGAATTCCACTTATTGTACATCGTTGATTCATCCAACCAGGTCTCACAGTCTCATGTCAGAATTAGACGGTATTTTTTTGCATGTTCCACAGCGTCAAAATTTAAGTTGTTCCAAATGTCAAATTTCAAAGTGTTTAGGTTAATTAAAACTTGTTAACGGTACAGGTTCCCCAGGGGCACCCACAGCCCCCCCCCTCCCGCTCAACTCAAAAGGTGGGCGCACAGAATGCAAAAATATTCTTTGAAATTTTATGTCATGTCTTGTTATGTCTGTTCTGTCCTTTTCTCTTCCTCTGTCTCTCTCTGCTGGTCTTTTGAAGTTACCTTCTCTGTCTCTCATTCTTCAGCTGTTCTACATCTCCCCTAACTAGCTCATTCACTCTTTCCCACCTGTTCTCTCTTCCCCCTCTGATTAGGTCTCTATTTCTCTCTCTGTTCCTGCTACTTTCAGTGTCTGATTCTTGTTTGTGTTTTGATGCCAGAAGCAAGCTGTCGTCGTTTGCTTCCACCTTGTCCTATCTGTGGAGTCTGCCTGGCAGGTGCATCCTGCATTATACTAACGTTCTTTTTGTTCCATTGACTACGTTGGAAAGTTTATGCCATTCCTGTTTTCATTAAAGAACTCTGTTTTCTGTTAAAACCGCTTTTGGGTCTTCACTCAAGTACATAACAGAAGAATCAGACCAGAAAGAATGGACCCAGCGGCTCCGGCCTTTTCCTCCGCCGTCGAGATCCAGGGAGCGATGCTAGGCAGACACGAGGAGAATGTCTGCTGCTCGACATGCCGTTGAGACCCTGGCCTCCAAGTCTCCGACCTCACAAGACAGGTTCTGCAACTCCACCTCGATCCGCCCACTTCCAGGGTTTCCGAGTCTCCGGGCCAGGATCAACAACCCCGCCGTGTTACTCTGGGGAGCCCACTGGTGCGCTCATTCCTCACTCAGTGTGATGTTGTGTTCTCTCTCCAGCCCAACACTCTCCAGGAGCGCAGCCCGCATCGCCTACGTCATTTCTCCCCTTACCGGACGGGCGCGTGAGTGGGGCCACGGCGTCTGGGAGGCGGGCTGAGTGTATTAACCAGTATCAGGACTTTAAGGAGGAGATGATACGGGTTTTTGACCGTTCTGTTTTTTGGGGAGGAGGCTTCCAGGGCCTGTCTTCCCTATGTCAGAGAATCGATCCATAACGGATTATTCTGTGAGTTTGCACTCTCGCTGCCTCTAGTGACTGGAGCAGGCCGGCTTTGCTCGCTCGTTTTCTGGAGGAGTCTCCTCGCGAGGGTTGGGAGATGAGATTCTCTCCCGGGAGGTTCCTTCCAGTCTGGACTCCTTAATAGCTCTCGCTATTCGCATGAAGCGACGGTTTGATCTTCGTCGCGAGCTCGTGGAAAGGAGCTCCGCGTTCTCCGTTGCTCCCCTCTCCACATCACTGCCACCTGCCGCATCACTGCCACCCTCCTCCGCCGGCTCGGATGCTGAGCCTATGCAGCTGGGGTATCCGCATCTCGGCCAAGGAGAAGGAACGGAGAATCTGTCGCCTCTGTCTCTACTGCGGCTCCGCTGGTCATTTTGTCACCTCATGTCCAGTAAAAGCCAGAGCTCATCAGTAAGAGGAGGGCTACTGGTGGCGCAACTACTCCCAGGCCTCTCCTTCTGGATCACGCACTACCTTTCCGGTCCATCTCCGCTGGCCCGGTTCATCTGCTTCCTGCAGTGCCCGATAGACTCTGGGGCGGGCTGTTTTATGGACGAGTCCTGGGCTCGGGAACATGACATTCCTCTCAGACAGTTAGGGGAGCCCACGGCCTTGTTCGCTTTAGATGGTAGTTCTCTCCCCAAGATTCAGCGTGAGGCGCTGCCTTTAACCCTCACTGTCTCTGGTAATCATAGTAGAAACCATTTCTTTTTTAATTTTTTCGTTCACCTTTTACACCTGTTGTTTTGGGTCATCCCTGGCTAGTGCGCCCATAACCCTTCTATTAATTGGTCTAGTAATACTATCCTATCCTGGAATGTTTCTTGTCATGTGACCTGTTTAATGTCTGCTATCCCCTCCTGTTTCCTCTGTCTCTTCTTCACAGGAGGAGCCCTGTGATTTGACAGGGAACCGGAAGGATATCACGATCTGCGCACGGGTGTTCAGTCCGTTCCCAAGGCCACTTCTCTCCTCCACACCGGTCGTATGACTGTAGTAATCATCTCCTTCCGGGGAACTACTCCCCCGGGGTGATTATACTCTCTGTCGGCTCCGAACGTAAGGCTCTCGAGATTATTTGTCGGTTTCGCTCGGCCGCGGTACTCATAGTCTCCTCCTCCTCTCCCGCCGGGCGGGTTTTTTGTTCCAGAAGAAGAATGGTCCCTGCGCCCATGCGTGGATTATCGAGGGCTGAATGACATAACAGTTAAGAATCGTTATCCGCTTCCTCTTATGTCTTCAGCCTTCGAGATCCTGCAGGGAGCCAGGTTTTTCACCAAATTGGACCTTCGTAACGCCCTATCTCGTGCGCATCAGGGAGGGGGGCCCGAGTGGAGCGGCCGTTTAACACTCCGTTAGGAGCACTGAATACCGGGTTCTTCCCTTTCGGCCTCGTGCGCTCAGCTGTCTTTCAGGCACTAGTTAACGACGTCCTGAGAGACATGCTGAACATTTTTGTTTTTCGTTTACATGGACGATATCTGATTTTTCACCGTCTCTCTCGATTCATGTTCAGCACGTGCGACAGCATCCTCAGCGCCTTTTGGAGAACTGTCTTTATGTGAAGGCTGAGAAGTGCACTTTTCATGCCGCCTCTGTCCTTTTTCTCGGTTCCGTTATTTCCGCTGAGGCATTAAGATGGATCCCGCTAAGGTCCAGGCTGTCATTGATTGGCCCGTTCCTAAGTCACGCGTCAGAGCTGCAGCGCTTTCTGGGTTTCGCTAATTTCTATCGTCGTTTCATCCGTAATTTCGGTCAGGTGGCAGCTCCCTCACAGCCCTTACTTCTGTTAAGACGTGCTTTTAAGTGGTCCGTTTCCGCCCAGGAGCTTTTGATCTTCTTAAAAATCGTTTTACATCCGCACCTATTCTTGTTACACCTGACATCTCTAGTCAGTTTGTTGTTGAGGTTGACGCGTCAGAGGTGGGCGTGGGAGCCATTCTTTCTCAGCGCTCTCTCTGACGGCAAGGTCCATCCTTGCGCGTTTTTCTCTCATCGCTTATCGCCGTCAGAACGTAACTATGATGTTGGTAATCGCGAACTGCTCGCCATCCGCTTAGCCCTAGGCGAATGGCGACAGTGGTTGGAGGGCGACCGTTCCTTTTGTCGTTTGGACTGACCATAGGAACCTTGAGTACATCCGTTCAGCCAAAACGACATAATGCGCGTCAGGCTCGTTGGGCTCTGTTTTTCGCTCGTTTCGAGTTTGTTATTTCTTATCGTCCGGGCTCAAAAAAACACCAAGCCTGATGCTTTATCTCCGTCTCTTCAGTTCTTCTGAGGTCTCCACCGACCCCGAGGGGGATTCTCCCTGACGGGCGTGTTGTCGGGTTGACTGTCTGGGGAATTGAGAGGCAGGTAAAGCAAGCACTCGCTCACACTCCGTCGCCGCGAGCTTGTCCTAGAACCTTCTGTTCGTTCCCGTTCCTACTCGTCCGGCCGTTCTTCAGTGGGCCCACTCTGCCAAGTTAGCCGGCCACCCCGGCGTTCGGGTCGCTCGCTTCCATTCGCCAGCGTTTCTGGTGGCCCACTCGGGAACGTGTGCGCGTCGATTTGTCGCCGCTTGTTCGGTCTGCGCGCAGACTAAATCTGGGAACTCTCCTCCTGCCGGCCATCTCAGACCGTTCCCATTCCCTCTCGACCGTGGTCTCACATCGCTTTAGATTTTATCACCGGACTGCCTTCATCAGCGGGAAGACAGTTATTCTTACGGTTGTCGATAGATTCTCTAAGGCGGCTCATTTCATTCCTCTCGCTAAGCTCCCTTCTGCTAAGGAGACGGCTCAGATCATTATCGAGAATGTTTTCCGAATTCATGGCCTTCCGTCTGACGTCGTTTCCGACAGAGGCCCGCAGTTCACGTCTCAATTTTGGAGGGAGTTTTGCCGTTTGATTGGGGCTTCCGTCAGTCTCTCGTCCGGCTTTCATCCCCAGTCTAACGGTCAAGCCGAACGGGCCAATCAGACTGTTGGTCGCATTTTACGCAGTCTTTCTTTTCGTAACCCTGCGTCTTGGTCAGAACAGCTCCCCTGGGCAGAGTCGCCCTGGCAACTCGCTTCCTCGTCTGCTACCGGTCTATCTCCTTTTCAGAGTAGCCTCGGGTACCAGCCTCCGCTGTTCTCATCTCAGCTCGCCGAGTCCTGCGTCCCCTCCGCTCAGGCTTTTGTCCAGCGTTGCGAGCGCACCTGGAAGGGGGTCAGGTCGGCACTTTGCCGTAATAGGGGCGCAGACTGTGAGGGCCGCTAATAAAGCGTAGGACCAAGAGTCCTAGATATTGTTGCGGTCAGAGAGTATGGCTCTCCACTCAGAACCTTCCCCTTAAGACAGCTTCTCGCAAGTTGGCCCCGCGGTTCATTGGTCCGTTCCGTATTTCTCAGGTCATTAATCCTGTCGCAGTGCGACTTCTTCTCCCGCTATCTTCGTCGCGTTCACCCGGTCTTCCATGTCTCCTGTGTTAAGCCCGTTCTTCGCGCCCCGCTCGTCCCCCATCCTTGTCGAGGGCGCACCCATCTACAGGGTTCGTAAGATTTTGGACATGCGCCCTCGGGGCCGTGGTCATCAGTACCTAGTGGATTGGGAGGGTACGGTCCTGGAGGAGAGGAGTTGGGTTCCCTCTCGGGACGTGCTGGACCGTTCGCTGATCGATGATTTCCTCCGTTGCCGCCAGGTTTCCTCCTCGGAGTGCGCCCAGGAGGCGCTCGGTGAGTGGGGGGTACTGTCATGTCTTGTTATGTCTGTTCCTGTCCTTTCTCTTCTTCACTCTGTCTCTCTCTGCTGGTCTTTTTAGGTTACCTTCTCTGTCTCTCATTCTTCAGCTGTTCTACATCTACCTAACTAGCTCATTCACTCTTTCCCACCTGTTCTCTCTTCCCCTCTGATTAGGTCTCTATTTCTCTCTCTGTTCCTGCTACTTTCAGTGTCTGATTCTTGTTTGTGTTTTTGATGCCAGAAGCAAGCTGTCGTCTCGTTTGCTTCCACCTTGTCCTATCCTGTCGGAGTCTGCCTGGCAGTGCATCCTGCATTATACTAACGTTCTTTTTGTTCCATTGACTACGTTGGAAGAGGATTTATGCCATTCCTGTTTTTCATTAAAGAACTCTGTTTTCTGTTAAAACCGCTTTTGGGTCTTCACTCAAGTACATAACATTTTAACCTCCACACATTAACATTAAGTCCAATAGCTCAAATGAAAGATAAACACCTTGTTCATCTACCCAGCGAGTCAGATTTCTAAAATGTTTTACGCCGAAAACATAGCACATATTTATGTCAAACCACCACAAAGACAGAGACGATATACAGTAATTTTGTCGAACAAAAGATGCAATCACAAACGCAGGATTAAAATTAAAATAATTCACTAACCTTTTGAAAATCTTCATCAGATGACAGTAATAGGACATGTTACACAGTACATTTATGTTTTTTTCAATATGCAATTTATATCCATAAATCTCCGTTTACATTGACGCCATGTTCAGAAAATCCTCAAAAATGTCAGGAGAAATTATAGATAGCTCCGCCAGATAACAGAAATACACATCATAAACTTTGACTAAATATACAAGTTCTACATATAGTTATAAAGATACACTGCTTCTTAATGCAACCGCTGTGTTACATTTATTTTTAACGTTACAGAATTCGTTCACTAGGCAATAATCTGAGGCGGCGTTCAGACATAAGCAATATTACTCTGCTATGTTGAGTTAACAGAAATACAAAATTACAACATAAATATTCCCTTACCTTTGATGGTCTTCGATCAGAATGTAGTGGAAAGAGTCATACCCAATACATCGTTTTGTTTCACTTCGTGTGTTCTTACAGTAGCATCTGCTAGCAGTTTCAGCTGAAATGCACCCAAAATTACTTCTGGTCACGAACAGTTGCCCATCAAAACTTCAAAATTACATATTATATGTCGACTAAACTGGTCAAACTAAGTGCAGAATCAAGCTTTAGGATGTTATAAACGTACAAAACAATTCTCAATTCTACTGGGCAATCGTGCTTCTTCTGAGGACTGGAACAAAGAAAGATCTGTTCCAAAAACGCGCGCATCTTGCCCCCATGTATTTTCTCGCGACATCCACTCTTTCGCCTCGCAAAGGGTCAAAGCTCAAGGGATTTGCACAATTAAACGCTGTACTGAATGAGGACATCTAGTGGAAGACATAGAAAGTGTTTGTCGACTAAACTGGTCAAACTAAGTGCAGAATCAAGCTTTAGGATGTTATAAACGTACAAAACAATTGGCGATTCAACCGGACAAAAGCAATTCTTCTCAGACAATCTGGAACAGAGGAAGGACTGTGTACAATTCGCGCCTAACGCGCGCATGTATTTTCTCGCGACACCCACTCTTTTGCCTCGCAAAGGGTCAAAGTCATGGGATTTGCACAATTAAACGCTCTACTGAATGAGGACATCTAGTGGAAGACATAGAAAGTGTTTCCAGTTCCATAGCTGGTTGGGAAGGGTGGGCGATGACGTCAAAGTTGCCCCAACTTCATGTTTCCAAAACTAGTTTGGGAGATTGGCTGCCCTGTGAGTTCTGCTATACTTACAGACATAATTCAAACGGTTTTAGAAGCTTTAGATTGTTTTCTACCCAATAATAATTATTATTTGCATATATTAGCCATTTTGGACAGATTTTTCAGTTTACTATGCGCACGCAATTCATCCAAAGGGGCAGTATTGTCCCGAGCCTTAACAGGTTGTTTAGGTATTAACCCAGAATTTTTAAGATTAGATATTAAATCTGAATTTTTAAGGTTAAGATTAGACATTAACTCTGCATTTTTAAGGTTAAGATTAGACATTAACTCTGAATTTTTAAGGTTAAGATTAGACATCAACTCTGAATTTTAAGGTTAAGATTAGACATTAACTCTGAATGTTTAACGTTAGGGTTAAGTTCAGACATTTAACTCCCAAGGGTAGGCATTAACTCTGGTTAAGGCCTCTTGATACTCCCCACGCCGGATCCGGGATCTTGAATAAAGCCTCAGGCTCATTAGCATAATCGCAACGTTAACGATTTCTGAAAATCGCAAATAAAATGAAAATAATGCACCTGCTCTCAAGCTTAGCCTTTTCTTAACAACACTGTCATCTCAGATTTTCAAAATATGCTTTTGAACCATAGCAAATCACTAATTTGTGTAAGAGTATGCTAAGCTAGCTTAGCATTTTGAGTAGCATTTAGCATTTACATTACATTTAAGTCATTTAGCAGACGCTCTTATCCAGAGCGACTTACAAATTGGTGAATTCACCTTCTGACATCCAGTGGAACAGCCACTTTACAATAGTGCATCTAAATCATTTAAGGGGGTGAAGGATTACTTTATCCTATCCTAGGTATTCCTTGAAGAGGTGGGGTTTCAGGTGTCTCCGGAAGGTGGTGATTGACTCCGCTGTCCTGGCGCGTGAGGGAGTTTGTTCCACCATTGGGGGGCCAGAGCAGCGAACAGTTTTGACTGGGCTGAGCGGGGAACTGTACTTCCTCAGTGGTAGGGAGGCCCGAGCAGGCCAGAGGTGGATGAACGCAGTGCCTTGTTTGGGTGCAGGGCCTGATCAGAGCCTGGAGGTACTGCGGTGCCGTTCCCCTCACAGCTCCGCAGGCAAGCACCATGGTCTTGTAGCGGATGCGAGCTTCAACTGGAAGCCAGTGGAGAGAGAGAGGCGGAGGAGCGGGGTGACGTGAGAGAACTTGGGAAGGTTGAACACCAGACGGGCTGCGGCGTTCTGGATGAGTTGTAGGGTTTAATGGCACAGGCAGGGAGCCCAGCCAACAGCGGTTGCAGTAATCCAGACGGGAGATGACAAGTGCCTGGATTAGGACCTGCGCCGCTTCCTGTGTGAGGCGGTCGTTTAGCATGCAACATTTTAACAAAAACCAGATAACCAAATAAATAAAATCATTTACCTTTGAAGAGCTTCAGATGTTTTCAAAGAGGAGACTCTCAGTTACATACCAAATGTTCAGTTTTTCCTGAAAGAATCTTTGTGTAGGAGAAATCGCTCCATTTTGTACATCACATTTGGCTACCGAAACGAACCGAAAATTCAGTCACCAAAACGTCAAACTTTTTCCGAATGAACTCCATAATATCGACCGAAACATGGCAAATGTTGTTTGGAATCAATCCTCAAGGTGTTTTTTCACATATCTCTTCATTGATATGCAGTTCGTGGAAGCCTGCTTTCCCCTCAGAATCGCATGGAAAAATACCAGCAGCTGAAAAAGACGCACCAATTTCGACGGAGGACACCGGGCGGACACCTGGAAAATGTAGTCTCTTATGGTCAATCTTCCAATGATATGCCTACAAATACAATGCTGCAGACACCTTGGGGAAACGACAGAAAGGGCAGGCTCATTCCTCTCGCATTCACAGCCATATAAGGAGACAATGGAAAACGGAGCCTCAAAAATCCTGTTGGTTTCCTGGTTGCCGTTTCATCTTGGTTTTGCCTGTAGCTCCCGTTCTAGGGCACCCACAGAGAATATCTTTGCAGTTCTGGAAAATTCAGAGTGTTTTCTATCCAAAGCTGTCAATTATATGCATAGTTGAGCATCTTTTTGTGACAAAATATCTTGTTTAAAACGGGAACATTTTTCATCCAAAAATGAAATTGCGCCCCTAGAGTTTCAAGAGGTTTTAAGGGTTAATGTTTCAACTAGACATAAAACTAAAATATATTTTTTTTAAATCACTTTCTGTCACCGGATATGAACTTGCAACCTTTGGCTCTTTGGAATCAGAGGCAGATGCTTCCAACCATCCCCCATCCCCTTCCACAAAAAAAGTGACCGCTCACTGTTGCCCCCTAGTGGTATGTTTCCACGTCATCTCCTGACATCCTTAGCCAAGGATGGACGTCGAATAATGACTTGTGTCACGAGTGACCTGGCTGGATTCATCAGGAGTCTATTTACTGTATAGCATTGATTCATCAGGAGTCTATTTACTGTATAGCATTGATTCTAGCCAGTCTATTTACTGTATAGGGTTGATTCATCAGGAGTCTATTTACTGTATAGCATTGATTCATCAGGAGTCTATTTACTGTATAGCATTGATTCATCAGGAGTCTATTTACTAAATAGCATTGATTCATCAGGAGTCTGTTTACTGTAAGCATTGATTCATCAGGAGTCTATTTACTGTGGCATTGATTCATCAGGAGTCTATTTACACAACATAGCATTGATTCATCAGGAGTCTATTTTACTGTATGGCATTGATTGCATCAAGTCTATTTACTGTATAGCATTGATTCATCAGAATCTACTTTCTGTATAGCATTGATTCATCAGAGTCTATTTACTGTATAGCATTGATTCATCAGGAGTCTATTTACTGTATAGCATTGATTCATCAGGAGTCTATTTACTGTGTAGCATTGATTCATCAGGAGTCTATTTACTGTATAGCATTGATTCATCATGAGTCTATTTACTGTATAGCATTGATTCATCAGGAGTCTATTTACTGTATAGCATTGATTCATCAGAGTCTATTCTATTGTATAGCATGATTCATCAGAGTCTATTTACTGTATAGCAGTGATTCATCAGGAGTCTATTTACTGCATAGCATTGATTCATCAGGAGTCTATTTACTAAATAGCATTGATTCATCATGAGTCTATTTACTGTATAGCATTGATTCATCAGGAGTCTATTTACTGTATAGCATTGATTCATCAGGAGTCTATTTACTGTATAGCATTGATTCATCAGGAGTCTATTTACTGTATAGCATTGATTCATCAGGAGTCTATTTACTGTATAGCATTGATTCATCAGGAGTCTATTTACTGTATAACGTTGGATTCATCAGGAGTCTATTTACTGTATAGCATTGATTCATCAGGAGTCTATTTACTGTATAGCATTGATTCATCGGGGAGTCTTACTGTATAGCATTAGTTCATCAGGGAGTCTACTCTATATAGTATTTACTGTTCTAATGGTTTCTCCAGTTACCTGATCGCTCTAAAGCTGACCTTACTGCTGACTGCTATAGAGGAGATTAGAAATATGTTAGGAGTGATTAGCTACAGTATATATTGATTAGCTACAGTATATATTGATTAGCTACAGTATATATTGATTAGCTACAGTATATATTGATTAGCTACAGTATATATTGATTAGCTACAGTATATATTGATTAACTACAGTATATATTGATTAGCTACTGTATATATTGATTAGCTACAGTATATATTGATTAGCTACAGTATATATTGATTAACTACAGTATATATTAATTAACTACAGACAGGGACTTTAATGCAGGGCGGCCATCTTCCTAATACTCCACACAGGGACTTTAATGCAGGGCAGCCATCTTCCTAATACTCCACACAGGGACTTTAATGCAGGGCGGCCATCTTCCTAATACTCCACACAGGGACTTTAATGCAGGGCAGCCATCTTCCTAATACTCCACACAGGGACTTTAATGCAGGGCGGCCATCTTCCTAATACTCCACACAGGGACTTTAATGCAGGGCGGCCATCTCCCTAATACTCCACACAGGGACTTTGATGAAGGGCAGCCATCTTCCTAATACTCCACACACAGGGACTTTAATGCAGGGCAGCCATCTTCCTAATACTCCACACAGGGACTTTGATGCAGGGCGGCCATCTTCCTAATACTCCATACAGAGACTTTAATGCAGGGCAGCCATCTTCCTAATACTCCACACAGGGACTTTAATGCAGGGCAGCCATCTTCCTAATACTCCATACAGAGACTTTAATGCAGGGCGGCCATCTTCCTAATACTCCACACAGGGACTTTAATGCAGGGCGGCCATCTTCCTAATACTCCACACAGGGACTTTAATGCAGGGCAGCCATCTTCATAATTTCTACCGCTATGCCATGTGTAACCAGAGGGGGGACTCTAGACCACCTTTACTCCACACACAGAGATGCATACAAAGCTCTCCCTCAACCCTCCATTTGTGCAAATCTGACCATATCCTCCTGATTCCTGCCTACAATTTTTTTTTTTACTAAAGCAGGAAGTGACTCAATACGGATGTGGTCAGATGACACGAATGCTACGCTGCAGGACTGTTGTGCTAGCACGGACTGGAATCTGTTCACGGGATTCATCACGAAGGCAATGAGGAGTACACCACTTCAGTCATCGGCTTCGTCAATAAGTGCATCGATGAGCGTCATCTCCAAAGTGACCGTACGTACTTTCCCGACCAGAAGCCATGGATTACAGGCAACATCCGCACCGAGCTAAAGGCTAGAGCTGCCGCTTTTCAAGGAGCGGGACACTAATCTGCTCGCTTAAAATAAATCCTGCTACGCCCTCAGACGAACCATCAAACAGGCAAAGCGTCAATACAGGACTAAGATGGAATCATAAACACCGTCTCTGACGCTTGTTGGATGTGGCTTGAAAACTGTTACAGACTACAAAGTGAAACCCAGCCATGACGCGAGCCTTCCAGACGGATTAAATGCCTTTTATGCTTGCTTCAAGGCAACCAACACTGAAGCAGGCATGAGAGGACCAGCTGTTCCAGACGACTGTGTGATCATTCTCTCTGTAGTGTAGCCAATGAGTAAGACCTTTAACAGGTCAACATTCACAAGGCCACAGGGCAAGACAGATTACCAGGACGTGTACTCTACATGTGGACCAACTGGCAAGTGTCTTCACTGACATTTTCAACCTTTCCTGTCAGAGTCTGTAATACCAACATGTTTTAAGCAGACCACCATAGTACCTGTGCCCAAGAACAATAAAGGTAACCTGCCCAAATGACTACCACCAGACACCTGCTACCCATAGCCATGAAGTGCTTTGAAAGGCTGGTCATGTCTCACATCAACACCATCAACCCAGAAACCCTAGACCCACTCCACCCGCATACCGCCCCAACAGATCCACAGATGATGTAATTCCTTACTGCACTCCACACTGCCCTTTTCCCACCTGGACAAAAGGGGATCAACGACAACAATGAGACAGCCTATAGAGGGAGGACAACTAAATTAGGAGAGAGAAAGAAAGGTATGGGAAGAGAGAGAAAGAGGTAAGGGAAGAGAGAAAGAGAGGTATGGGAAGAGAGAAAGAGAGGTATGGGAAGAGAGAAAGAGAGGTATGGGAAGAGAGAAAGAGAGGTATGGGAAGAGAAAGAAAGAGATAGTGGGGAGAGAGAAAGAGAGGTATGGGAAGAGAGAAAGAGAGGTATGGGAAGAGAAAGAAAGAGATATGGGGAGAGAGAAAGAGAGGTAAGGGAAGAGAGAAAGAGAGATATGGGAAGAGAAAGAAAGAGATATGGGGAGAGAGAAAGAGGAGGTAAGGAAGAGAGAAAGAGAGATATGGGAAGAGAAAGAAAGAGGTATGGGAAAAGAGACAGAGAGGTATGGGAAGAGAGAGAGAGGTATGGGAAGAGAGAGAAAGAGGTATGGGAAGAGAGATAAAGAGAGGTATGGGAAGAGAGATAAAGAGAGGTATGGGAAGAGAGATAAAGAGAGGTATGGGAAGAGAGAGAAAGAGAGGTATGGGAAGAGAGAGAAAGAGGTATAGGAAGAGAGATAAAGAGAGGTATGGGAAGAGAGAGAAAGAGAGATATGGGAAGAGAGAGAAATAGAGGTATGGGACGAGAGAGAAAGAGAGGCATGGAAGAGAGAGAAAGAGGTATGGGAAGAGAGAGAAAGAGGTAAGGGGAAGAGAGAGAAGAAAGAGAAACAGGGTGAGACAGGGTAGGAACAGGGCAGAGAGCGAGGGATGGAGAAAGAGAACAGGGTGAGACAGAGGTAGGAAAAGGGCAGAGCGAGGGATGGAGAAAGAGAAACAGGGTGACACCTGAGGTAGGAAAAGGCAGAGAGCGAGGGATAGAGAAAGAGAAACAGGGTGAGACCCAGAGGTAGGAAAAAGGGCAGAGAGCGAGGGATGGAGAAAGAGAAACAGGGTGAGACCCAGAGGTAGGAAAAGGGCAGAGAGCGAGGGATGGAGAAAGAGAAACAGGGTGACACCCAGAGGTAGGAAAAAAAGGGCAGAGAGCGAGGGATGGAGAAAGAGAGGAAATGACAGAAGAAGAAGTGGTTCTGTTATTTAGTTCATTCAGAGGATCTAAGAAGATGTTCAGGAGAGGATTTACACACACAGTTTCTTACACTCAGTACCTCGTGTTTACCTCGTGTTTACCCCCTCGCTTACCCTTGCGTTTACCTCGTGTTTACCCTAGCGTTTACCCTCGTGTTTACCCCGTGTTTACCCTTGAGTTTACCGCGTTACCCTGCGTTTACCCTCGGCACCCTCGGGCGCCCCGTGCTGTCTCCGCCACCCCGCTTGATCCTCGTCACGTTTGCCTCGGCTACCCGCGCCACCCTTCTTGAGTTTACCTCCGCGTTTACCCTCGCGTTACCCTCGTGGTTACCCTCGCTTACCCGCTATCCTCACGTTACTCCCCTCGCAAGCACCCTCGCGTTTACCCTTGAGTTTACCCTCGCGTTTACCCTTACGTTTACCCTCGCGTTTACCCTCGCGTTTATCCTCGCGTTTACCCTCCTGTTTACCCTCACGTTTACCCTCGTGTTTACCCTCGTGTTTAAGACACACCCACAGTGTTTTAGTCTCAGTATAATTGTTATAATGTGGCTTGATGTGGCTGTCTGACCGAGGGGATTAGAGACCATTAGAAATTAAACATCCTGGTTCAATGAAACCAGGCACCTGGCTTTGGAGACTAGCTAATGAAAAACACACAGTCCTAACACACAGGTAGGAGGGTCTAGAGACTAGCTAATGAAGAACACACAGTCCTAACACACAGGTAGGAGGATCTAGAGACTAGCTAATGAAGAACACACAGGTAGGAGGGTCTGGAGACTAGCTAATGAAGAAAACATAGGTAGGAGGGTCTAGAGACTAGCTAATGAAGAACACACAGGTAGGAGGGTCTGGAGACTAGCTAATGAAGAACACA